>NC_140818.1:1672500-1712500 GCF_050613455.1 Vespa mandarinia | reverse complement strand
TACGTGAATTCTTTTTGTTCTCTGACCGTTAACATTAAGAGGGCGGTGTATTTCTTACACGACGCTATGGCCTTTGGTCTTGTGATTGTCGTTGTAGGTGCTGCGGAGGGCCAGTCAGGGATCAGCTAGAGGCCCACCGCAAGCGGTCTCGACCCTCGCAGCGTGGTACGCAGCATGGGCTTGATAGAAATCACGGAGTCATCGCGATTGGGCGCCACTTGTCATTAATGACACTCCGATTCTCGATTTAATTAAAACTCGATGACGATTTTACCACCTTTATATATCCTAAGAGAAAGGTCATCGTTGCGTTCACCGACTACCGTGTCTTTTGCATGACCTTTCCCTTTTTGCTTCGTGATATTTCAACTTGTATTTTCTTTTTCCTTCGACAACGACAACACGGACGACTATAAATTAATCGGCGTGATATCGAGGGTTAGGTAAAATCAATGCGCTTTTGCTAAAATTCATACTTTCTAATGGAGCCAAAAAAAGAGAGATTGAGAGAGAGAGAGAGAGAGAGAGAGATGGATAGAGAGAGGTAATATAAATTCGATGCGTCGTTCGTTAGCTCTACGTGGAACCACCCCGACTAAAACGTTATTCCGTCAAAGTAAATGAGCTCCACAGTCAATCGAACGAAATATCTCGAATACTTCGTTCGTTGCCGAAGCACCAAGTCTGCTTCGCTTTAACTCGCGATTAAAAATTCCTACCATGGAAAACAAGCCGCGATACGAAAATATGCTGGCGATTTTCGGGAGCGGTCTGTGCGGTCGAATTACACGACGTGAAGAGCGGATTAAAAAAAGAAATTGAGGCTGAGAGAGAGAGAGAGAGAGAGAGAGAGAGAGAGAGAGGAGGGAGAGAAAAAAGAGGGTGAAAAAGTGGTAAAATATCGTGTCAATCTATGGCCAGATAAAATCGCATTCGTCGCCATCGATGTGATAAACAAAACAGAATTAACACGTATGCAGTTTACGTAAGCTTCCGAATGAATCTTTTCACGTGTAACCCCATACACATGTTCGTCGTTTTATAGGGAGTGTGATATTTAAACAACAAATATCTCGATGGTATCTTATCTTCATAATAAATCAATAATAAAATTTCTCAGGGGGAAAAATATGATCTTAAAAAATTAAATAAATCCTGATGATCGTTTTAGAACGATATCTACAATTTTTTTTTTTTTTCGTAAAAAGTAAATTCGTACGGATATTCTCGTTTAATTGTCCCACCTTGTACGTACCTATCTATGTGCGTATGTAAATTTTTTTTCTCTTTTCGAGATACATATATATATATATATATATATATATATATATATATCTTTTTTTTACTCAAATTTCGTTGAACGAGAGACGGCAGAGAAGCGAACACGGGCGCGACATCGAATATCCGCAGCGAATACGCACGACGGTAGTGGGTGAGAGTAACTCAATACTCGGGCAGAGTTATCAGCGCGTAGCTGAATTTACGCAACCGGGAAAGCGCATTTTTGCGCTTCGCGTTCGATTCGACGCTGCTTCGACCGCGAGTGTGTATACGTGCACGCTACGATTCATCGGATTTTGCGAGATTTCCGTCGCGTTCGGAATATTACTTTTTTCCACGGCTGACCGATACGTATGTGCACATGCCGGTCAGATTTTTTTTTGTTCTTTTTTTTTTCGTACGGAAGACATTATTTACTCTGAAGATTACGTTCATCGGTATCAATGAACTCGTCCATTTCTATGTTTTTTTAAACAAACAGATAAAGTTATCTCGCGAATATAACAGAGAAACAATAAAAATCGGTATGAAACGTAATAAAAGTTTCTATGGTACCTACATAACTGAAGGATTCAAATCGTTCGTTCAGAGACATCGTCAATATTGAAAATTCGACGAACAAAAAAGGAGATTTCTTGTATATACGGCAATACTGTAGAATATTTGGAGGTCTCGCGACGAGAATATTTTCATCACGGGATCGTAAATAAAAAGCTCGATGGATCGTCGATAGGAGACGAAGTAACGAAAGGGAGTTTGGAAGTGGAGGAAGGGATGCTAGTGGTCGTACTGGCGGTGCTCCTGCTCCTGCTGCTACTGGTGGTCACGAAATGGAAAATTCGAGAGAGTACGAGTATATATAGCTATATGAATATATGTATGTATATACATATATATATATATATATATATATATATATATATATAGATATATATATGCGCGTATATGTATGCACGTAGGACGGTGGTTGGTGAGACGTAATATCAATACGCCAGGAAGGCAGGATAGTCGCGTCTGATTTTCCGAGCGCATCGGCACGTGGATAATGTTTTAATGGAGTTTGTGGAGTGCGAGGAGGGAGGTGGCTCAGGGGTTGAGGCCAAGGGTGAAGTCGGCACGGTTTACATACCATTTACTCGCGCCCTGTAACCTCGGGTAGCGGCTGTTTACAGTGCTGTACAAACGGTGCCCGCCTCTCGGCAGTCTACTCACGATGCCACGTTAGTGATCCTCCTTCTAATCCATGCGATAATCGAAGCAACTTTCGAGCCACCGTTAGAGAAGTCGCGCCGACTCCATTGCGAAATTGCGCACAGGTACACGGTACGGTTGTGTTGATAATTTCTATGTAATATTAAAATATCAAGAGGGAAAGGATAAAATCTTTTTAAAACTGGATTCCACTAAGACCAGTAAGCTCAAACTGTTTGTAAAATATTCAGATAATTTTTATTAATTTTAATAAACTCTATTATTGCCCATTATAACGATTTTTTATTTCACATAATGAAGATTTGATGATCTGAAAATTGAACATATAAATTAACTTGTATTAATAAATTTAAAGAGAGATCAAATTTTTTGATGCTCTTATCAGATAGATCCTAAGAATCACGGCGATATTCGGTCCGTGCATCAAAGACGATATTACATCCTTATTCTGATTTATGAGCGTTTATAATGTCACTTTTAATTCGATGCCGGAAGCTCCCATCGAGGGTTAGAGAAACGAGCGTTATACCGTTTCGCACAAAGTAAGGAAGAAGTTGCTTATTATGTTGTTAGACAAATTACAAAGATGATGGTTTGCGCAATCCGTATTCGAGTTGCTCTCTCGGTCAGCTAGATCGAGAACTCCCTTCGACGTGGGTACATCCTTTGCACGTATCCTCAACCACGGAAATCGTGTCTTTTACGAAAAGCTTCTAGCCGATGGAAAGGCGGAAAGAGTGACAAATGGATTCTTGATTAAAAGCGATTCTAACCGGGAATGCATTGAGAATAGTATAGATATATATATATATATATACCTAGAACCGCGTTCGCGCAATTAAGTATCCATTTAGTACGTGGTTCGCTACGAAGAGTAATTGGGTATCGAGTTTCGCTTACGCATTCGACGGCCTCAAATTGCCTTTTCGTCCTCGCGTGAGACTTTATGTCTTCTGCCTTCGAACACGCTCTTTCGCAACATTGCTTCGCTCGAACAAGACGGCGGTTTATTACGTAAAAGACGTTTCAAAGACAACCCTGACATGATCTTCGTAGAAAAGATCGACCTGGTTTTCGCTGATCGTGTCTTTGCAAAAAATCAACTCACTCGTGGAGTCCAGAAAATTACGAAAGTAACGTATAGTCGTGACTGTCAACGTTGAGTTAACGATAAATCGGTATGAGCAAAGTTTGAATGGTTTATAAGAAAGTAATGGTAATGATAGTTCTTTTTTGTTCTTCTATCTTAAATAAAATAGGTAAACGAATAAAATATCGTTCAAAAATTTAATAGATACTTGTATACTCACACACTTTTCGAATATTTAAAAATAAAAATTTGCGTCGACCATGATCGTTCTCGCGCAAGTTTGCTTTGTTTTATTTTTCGCTCGCGCAGAATATAAAGTATCGCGGAGAGTCATCCGACGCAACCGAGTCGAAAGAGGCCCCCATGCGGAGAGAACGATGCCCCCCGTTCGGTAACAAATGATAGTTTTGATAATTAGCGGCTTCTTTCTTTGCGAAGAGACCTGCTTTTTTTCCCGTGGTTCTCTCTCCCTCCCTATCTCTCTTTCTCTCTCTCTCTCTCTCTCTCTCTTTCTCTTTTTCTCTCTTTCTTTTCCTTTCTGTATCTGTTTCGTATTTTACCCGGCGCTTAAACCGAGTGTCAATGGGCTAGCAGGTGCTCTTGGCATTGTCCAAAAACGCACGATAACCATGAATTCTTCCGGAACGCAGCGTGACCGTCGGACCCGTTGACAGAACCCGGACAACAATGGAAGGAAGTTCAACGTAGTTCTCTAGCTCTTTCGAGAAAGGAACACGATGAGTGGCACGCTTGAGACAATACCTCAGACCTATCACGGTTTCTCCAAATTCGATTTGTGAAGTTACCGTACGGAATTTGCATAGCTCTCCACGTTTTCCCGTCCCTCGAAGGCAAATCGCTTCTCGAATATTAGCCTTTGGTTATGCCAGCGATATCTCCTTCACTTCCGTTGAATCTTCTCTCCATCCATGATAATATCTCTTTCTTATGGATTTTGTTTTTTCAAAGATTTCTTCAAGTACTTTTTATCGTATAATGTGTTGCACCATCTTCGCTTTTATCTCGATCGATAGTATGACATTTAGAAAGTCTTTTTATATTATCGTCTTAAAAATAATGCGCCCTCGTGACAATGGAGAAACAAGAACTCATATATCTCGAATTATCCTTCGTCATTTGGAATTTGCATGCCATCATCCCCCTTTTTTTCTTTTTCTACCCTGTGGGACTCTTTACGACAGGTTTCTATTGGAAGTCTTTAGTTATGCCAACGATACCTCATGTTAAGCTTTCTTCTTATCCCTACAATTTATTTCTATAGAATATTTCTAGGAGTTTGAATAGGGAGGACAATGTCGCTGGACCTTCATAGGTAATCGTTACGCCCCAGGAATAAGGATCGTGTCGTACGATTGCCATTGTTATTTTTTACAAGACTTTTCTTCTAAATTTCTAAACGAAGAAACGATTCTTTAACATTAAATTAAATTTTCAAACTAAAATTTATGCGTCCGTAACAACATTGGAAATCGAATTTTATGAATATAGACACCTATAAAAAAATTATTTATTATATTTGTTTTTTCCTCAACTGTATATAATTGTTAAGTAATAAAAAAAAAAAAAATATATATATATATATATATATATGTATATACATGAAAAAAATAGCTTCACTCTCGACGGTGTTTCATGTGTTTTTATTGGGGATCACTGTAGAATCGAATCCGCAAAGTGGTAACAGTCCCCTATGGACTGCGGTCGTAACAACAATCGATACGTTTCGCGCCTTCGTTATTCCCGCTACGTTCGATGAGCCAACACGATAGCAGATTTCCGGCTGTAACAGACGAGGAAAAGAGAAACCGTGGCTCTTGGAAAATGCAAAAGTTAAGCCATCATGGACTATCGTTATCGATTATTTACTTCGTTTTTACATAACATATTGGTGATTGGACATACTCGTAAGAAGAAAATTAACATTAGAAAATTGAGATATTTACGGATTTCCGCTTGTCAGAATTTTCTTTGCTTAATGGAAATGGTTTTTAATCATTTAATACTGATGGTAAATAATTAATGTTTATTATACCCACTTATATCTTTATAGATGATGTTTTTCCAATGAAAATACATTATTACTTCTCCGCGTTAAAAGTTCTCCCTTTTTTTTTTTATATAAAACATGAATACCTACATAAATAGATAAGTATATATGTATGTATAAATGAATTCGTAACGACGTAGATAAGCAAAACTTGGATCGATCGACGCACGTTCTCAGCAAACAATAGCGAAGCAGCTTCTTCCGTGTTCGTAAAGGTCCGTCGGTAAGGTGCGAACCGTTCGAAGGATTCAAAGCTCCTGCGGTTCCGCGGGGACCATTGAAAACCGAAGAGACGATGAATCTCCGAAATAGGAGGGATACAGGGCGCGGAAAAGACAATGCGTTGGCCACGTCGATATATGTTAAGGCTGTTGTTGCTATTGCTGATGTTGCAGGTATCAACCGACACTCTATATATGCCATCTTCTTCTTCGGCCTTCTTCCTTTTCTTCTTCGTCTTCTTCTTCTTCTTTTTTTTTTTTCATCCGGAAAGCCGACGATTAGGCCAGTTTTGAAACGTAATGTAGCCGCTGTCACGAAGCCATTTGTCTTGCCGCGTCGGTGGACGTCGCGCTGCGGGATATGTATTCTGTCTCGGAGAATGAACTGCTAAGAAAGAGAGAGAGAGAGAGAGAAAAGAGAGAAAGAAAGAGAGGGAGAGAGAGAGAGAGAGAGATAGAGGGCCGCAAAATAATTGTTCGACAGATGAGATGAGGGGCCCAACGGATCTCCATCGTCCGACCCCGCACGACCCAATTCGAGTTACTTTTGTGATCCAAATGGGATGAGTCAACGATTGATGTTTGCGCCGGAGCTTCCAGCCCCCGTTGGAATTTATCGATTTCGTCGCTGCATGAACGCCATCAATGGCTCTTCTCTCTCTTTCTCTCTCTCACTCGTTCCGACTCGTTCCGTCCTTCTCTCTTTCTATCTCTCTTTTTCATTCCTTGCCCTCTTTAATCCGACGAAACACCACGCTCCCTCTTCATTAGGGAAACGACCAGCTACTCTTTTTTTTTCTTTCTCTCTCTCTCTCTCTCTCCCCTTTATGATCAAGTACCACTTAATCCGATCGTATTATAAAAAACATGAGATATGAAAAGTGACCTCGGACAGTTTTCCCAATGATTTTCAGATTTCGAGGAAAAATTTACGTTTCTAGAACCAATGATCCAATTCGATATGGACGACGAGAAAGGTTTTATTTACGCGGTCTGCCTCGCCATGAGTGAACAGGTAGAGATACGTGAACGAATAAAACGATCCTAGGTTATAAGAGGATTGGCAGGTCCAATGCTAGGACAAAACGGAGAGTCCTGTCGCGTGACGTTCGCGAGGAGGAACCTCGGACTTTCTCACCTTTGATCTGACCGCCTCTCGTGCTCACCTTGTCCTCCTCCTCTTTCACCGTCACCACCACCTCCACCTCCTCCTCCTCCCCCTTCTCTCTCTTTTTCTTTCTCTCCTTCTCCTCTTGTGAACCGCCACCTTTCCAAATGTGGAACCAACGATGCAAGACGGCTGCTTGACATTTTCACTACGGGGGATGAAGTATGATAATAATAGGTTTAACTCCGTGTCCACGGTTGGCCTGTGTCTGTTCGACTGTCAACCTCAAATTGCTTGGAAAGCACGCTCGATGTCCTCGTCTGTCAATTCTTCCGCGTCTCTGATCTTTCCTTTTCCTGCTCTCTTTCTCTCTCTGTCTCTCCTCTCTTTTTCCTCTTTCTCTCTCTCTATCTCTCCTCTCTGTTTCCTCTCTCTCTCTCTCTCTCTCTCTCTCTCTCTCTCTCTCTCTTTGTTTTTGACGTTGTCTACCTTGAACGTTGTGCCTCGAACGATCGGTACACACCGACTATGGTAATACCTGGGATTAGTAGAGAAGCGCTAAACGGATTCACTGGTGTTCCAGAGCACCGTAGCAAAAACAGAAGCCAATCCCTTCGACTGTATAGAAAGATAAATCGAGTTGACTCGAGTCGATCCGAGCAGGTAGTATCTACGTTCCTTTTTCGGCCGAGCTGACTGGCTCGTGGAGAAACGACCGTTTACATAGCCCGACTAATCGCGGAGACGGATTTGATTTTGTTTTTGCGACGTTCACTCTATCTTCCTCTCTTTCACTTTCTCTTTCTCTTTCATGCTCTCTGTTCTGTAGCCAGAGACTACTCTTTCATCCTTCAGCACGATCCTGTAGCCGAGATTTTTTCCTTTTGTTACGTTTATGTTCGTGTAAATATACGAGTAGAGTAAAGATCGAGATACTTATTATCAATGACCTATAAAATTATCGGTGTATTAGATATAATTAATGATAGTAAAAAAATAATCATCATGACGAAGACGCAAGTGTTTTTTTATCTCTGAAAAAAAAATCGTATTTAATTATCGAATGGAACCATTTTCCTTATCAACATCGAATATTATATCGGGAGCTGTCTAAAATATTCGATATATCGAATATCGTAACGCAATAGCGTTGAATCGAACCAAGCGATAGGCGCGATTAATATCTATTATATCACCGGAAGTCAGAGCCATGGGTTGGATAGAGGGGGTGGTTACGAGGCAGGAGAAACGGTGAATGACGTACTGGTGACGTCACTGCCGGTCAACTACAAGTATTTCGCATTAGCCACGGGAGCCATCCCCGTTTGTCCGGTCTGGCGTTAATTAATTGGATTAAAAAGACGTTAGGCGAATTGATCGGTCCATTCGAGAATACCCCGGTGAGAGCATCCACGAACCGAGATAAAGTTATTATTCGGCCATAGAAATTTATCGAACAACGGTCGGCAGGATCGCGTGCCGTCCAGTTGTAGCTGTCTTATCGTTTCAATTTACCGGAGTATCGAGACCACCATGGGAAAAGCTGCTTTAGAACGAGCTCTCTCTCCTCCTACAACCTAGTACTTACTCCTACGCTCGTACATACTAACTTTCCTTCGCAACTGCCGTCCGATCGAAATTGGACACAAATCGTCGCTGTGAATGTGACCATCTGTTATTATATATATATATTTTTTTTTTTGTTTCATTCAATACTTTTCTCTCTCGTCGTAAACAAAGATACCAAGATATGAGGCGACATTTTAAATCCAAACAAACGATCGGATATTAAGATCTATTCGAACTGGTTAAAATCTATTCTATAAGTATTTTTACTACTATTTATTACTAAGTAATAAAGAAAGAAAGAAAAAAGATAGAGAGGTAGAGAGATTCATTGGAAATAAAACTGGTATATATTTCTAAGAGTCGCGTTTCCTCGAGCTTTCCTTTGAGATTCCATCACGCGAATGATCTACCAAAAAAGAAACGACAATAGAATTAGCAAACGATGGTATATCCCGAAAAATGAAAGAGAAGAGAAAAATGGTATATCGTTGCGAGCTTAGCGCCGATCATCAGCGGATATTTTTCTTTTAAAAGAAAAACCCTGAGAGGGCTTAGGACAATCGGTACCCGCTGCTACGAATTTTGGAAAACACTGTAGCGCCCGCAAAAGGCCTGTGGTCTCCCTTTGTCCGCCTGTCACTGGACCCTCCAGGATACTAGGCCAGGGAGATCCTAAAGAAGCCTAGATCTAGCTTCATCCCCACCCAGCGTCGACGTCCTTTCGCTGCACGGTGATGCGTGTCATCGCTGTGACACGGTAGCCTCCTTCGCCGAAATCTATCATCGATTTCGTGATATTCAGTGACATGGACCGACTTCTTGGTATACCTGGTGAAAGTTACCTAAGTGCTTCGAAACGAAGGACGGGACGGGTTTGAACGAAGCTGAAAATAGACGATGAATGTGAGACTTGCAATTTTGATCATTAACTTGACAATTAATTATATGTAATAAATTTATTTTTCTGGTAGGAACGAACTCGTCCTTTATCGAATACCTTCGTTCATTGAGTCACAAAGACTGCTAGAAAAAGTCCTTTTGCAAGGCGGAAGGAGTTCGTTGTGTGTCTTTCTCTCTCTCTCTCTCTCTCTCTCACACACACACACACATTCTTTCTCTCTCTCTCTCGAACACGATCTGGACGTTCGCAGGATGACGTGCGACTCGCGCGCCAGTTCTCGACCGAAGAGCGAGATGGAGGAAGATATAGAGACTTTAAGGCACAATGCGGTTCCTGTGGGTAGCCATTCAAAGAAACGGCCCTGTCATCCAGCCATGATACACCCCATTGTGCCTCCGAAGGACCTTCTGGAGACTGCATTATCATTTCTATATCTTTTTATTAGACTCTCGATTCTGATTTCTCTTCGGGCCCCTGTTCCTTCTCGCTCTACCATCGAGATGCTATATCGTACGCGCTTACCACCATGGCTGCCGTGTGTACTCGGTCTTCTACTTCGTGCTCGCGCGCGAGTGATGTGTCAGCAATAAGGAAAAATAAAAAAAAGAAAGGGAGTAACGCTTCGATCTTCCTTTCGAAAATTTAACACGCTCAAACTGTACCTGACGATATAATTAATCGTATCCCTTTAACAACTATACGATCATATATTTCATTTTGTCCCTTTTTCCTTTTTGTTTTTCTTATAATATCAAATAAGTGAATTAAATCTATTCGCTATGAAGTACCTATACAAAAAAGAAAAAAATTTATAAAAACACATTATCAATGTTTCTCTAAAAAATAAAAAGGGGCAAAAAAATATTAACGATTATTAATAAAGAATTTATAATTTGAATAACTGGAAACGTGAATAAATTTGTTCGACTTTTATGTATCGAAGTAAAACTTTCACGATCCAGCACAATGAAGATAATAGTTCGAGACTTTGCCAAGAAAGAAATTTTCATGAGGAACCATCGCGTAAACGTCTTCGAGAGCGTCTCCCCTTTTCATCGACTTTTCAATCAGGGTCAGAGATACGAACGCTAATGCAGAAAGAGCGTGCGGTTGCTCGGGAATCCGGCAATTACCGGCACTGCACCGAGTGCAAAGGTGACACGGTAACGGCGGGGTGATTGATTTTAGCGAAAACGCGAATCAGGGAGTAATTTGTCAAGCTGTCGACGTTCCATCTCTTGGCAACACGAGCACGCAGCGCGAAGATACGGATCTCGCTCTCTCTTTCTCTCTCTCACTCTCTCTCTCTCTAGCTCTCTTTCTCTCCTTCTCTTTCTCTTTCTTTCTCTCTTTCTTTCTTCATTTCGTTTCTCTCGTTAGTTAAGAATCGTTTCAACCTGATCGTTCACGCTTTTCTATGAGCTTAGACGAAACTCTTAGTTTCTTCGTCGTTGTTGTCGTCGAAGACGATTTTCACGTGTTACCTTCATTCACTTCAAGAATGCGTACGTTCGATTTTACTTATCCTTTCCATACTTCTTATTAAGAAAAAAAAGGAAAAGTGAAAGAGAGAGAGAGAGAGAAAACACCGTGGGAACATCGAAAGGTCGACCGGATCTCGTGAAAGACGTCAAGTATCTATCTATCGCGTATCGCGCAGCCTCGAGGAAAAATTCGAATTTCCATCGGTTCTAACGGCTAGCCATCGAGACTATTATCTATTGCTTCGAGATAGAAAGGTTGATTTTACTGTAAAACCGTGAACCCGATCAAGAAAACACCTTGTCTGTTATTGCTCCTAAGCATACTGATATATCATGGAATTTTATATTAAGAGAGAGAGAGAGAGAGAGAGAGAGAGAGAGGGAGAGAAAAGAAAAAGAAATATAACAATGGTAAAGAATAAAGATTATAAACATTCCGATATCTCATTATTTATGATTTTAAGTTAGATAATTAAAAGGATATAAAAGATAATGATTAGATTCGTTAAAATGTGTTAAAATATTAAAAGGTAAGTACTCCCAAGCCTAATTGTGGTATTGAAGCGTGTGATGTCAGAAATCGTTATCGAGAATATCGAGAAGTTAGCTTCACCTACGTGAAATTTGATGATAGAGGGGCTAGTTTTTCTTTTCACCCCGAAAACACAACCCCCGTGGTGTCTCTCGATCTATCTTTAAGATAAAGCAAGTAAGTAGGTATACCGTGACTTGATTATATACCTACTGGAGTCCCTTTGTCCAGGTCGAGGTCGTTATCTGAATTATCGGAGTTTATTAAAAGTCGCATTGAAAAGGCAGACCCTACGGATTATATTATACAGTTCGGTTTTTATAAGCGTGACAAGCTTGCCGTTACTTCATACACGCTTCTAACGAAAATCACGACAAATTAGAAAATTAACCACGAGTTTATCTCACTGATCGATCATTTAATTTAACGAAGGTTAACGAAAATCGTGTTGCGATAAGGTAATATCGTTTAATTTCAATTTCTACGAGATATTATCGTCTTGTAAACGAGGCCACTACGAAATTCATATATTTTAAATATAACTGTCTACTCGGCGGCAGTGTCGCATAATCAAGTAGACTGGGAGGCCGATTAGATTAACAGCATCGGTTCTAAAAGTCCGTTCTTGCATTTTAATGCTTCGTGGCGGCGTTTGAGAGGAAGAAATTTTACGAGCTCGTTAAAAAAGCAGGATAGTTCTTTCTCTTCTTCCCTCCTACCCCTCTCTCTCTCTCTCTCTCTCTCTCTTTGTTTTTCCCCATCGACTAATATTTGCTCGTCCAAAATAATATATTTGTATCGGTTAAATACATATCAGCCGACGGAGAAGAGAATTCGACGCTGGACGGAGGATCTTTTTTAACGTATAATGCGATGTCGTGTCGTCGACTCCCCATTAGAGCGATAATTAATGGCCGACAGCGTAGCAGGCATAAATATCGCATATTATTACGGCGTGATATGCGGTCCAGGCCGCGCACCGAAGTGTGGTGTCACATTTGAATAACACGCCTGCAAACTAGTGCATAAATTTTTAATTACAAGAAGGCGAACGCGCGTTCTGCCCGCTTCGCGAGGTATATTCAACAGAGGTATAAGATTATCATTTATGCGAGCCCCACGAAAAACATGTTGAACCAGACGCACAGTCCTCGTGAACGTAGATTCGCGATGCGAACTGTTTCGATCAATGTCGTCTCGTTTCATCGAGAGAGAATATCATGTACAAATAGATACAGAAGAAGTTATATCATTATGCTATAAGTTTGGATGTGAGTAAAGTTTATAATTTATCGAGAATGTTACACTGACTTTATTTAATGTTAATCAAAAAAATCAATTATCAATAATAATCATAATTAAATCATTTGAGTATATATTACTCTAATAGTCATGTTTTCTTAATTTTTATGAGACATTTTCATTTTTTATTTGCGAATAAATGATCGATCGAAAAACATGAAATCATTTTAGCGGAGTGGACAGATAATGTCAGCCGTTCGATGGAATAATCACTTCATTTATTAATACGCATTTTACAAGAACGATTACACAACCCCATAAACAACGCATCTTATGGGGAATAGGAAACCCCCCGGTGACACTAAAATCCCTAGTTTACACCCGTAAACCAACGTTTACGGTCTCTTTGAAAGTAGCCGCCATTGACGTCTCTGTCATACCAATTAGGAAACACTAAAATTCTCCCTTTTTCTCCTCTATTTTCTTTTGTTCTTTTTTCCTTTTTCTTTTTCCTTTCCATTTGACGCTGCTTTTCGAGAGGTCGAACGAAACTATCGCAAGCCAAACGCAACCCCGAACGACTAAAAGGGTTCTTCTTTTTTAAAAAAAAATTTTACAGCTTTTTACCCTCTATGCGAAGGAGAAGCTATTGTTATCAGTACAAATAATCGTTAACAATACTACGCTGATAATTATATAATACAAATATAGAATCGTATAATTACATAAGGATATATAATGATCGTCAAAAGGGTTACATGTTAATAGAAAATAAAATAGATAACAATAGCATGTAGCAGTTCACTCGCGACGAAAGTCAATCGATCGTTTAAATGAGTAAAGAAAGAATAAGAAAAAGGGGATCGCCTTCGATGATGATTTTCCGACGATGAAATCGGCCCTTAGAACGGGGGAACAAATCGTGGCTCGCTGCGGGGAACCGAACGGAAAACAAGATCTCATCAAGATAGGTGGATGCTCGCACTCAGTTGTACCGATCTGACGTCGTAGCCCCTGCAACTGCCATGCACCATTAACCGAGATCCATCGAGAGAGTCTTTCATAAAAAAAATATATGTGTGTGTGCTTGTGTGTGTGCAAGAAATAAAGAAAAGAAAAAAAGGACCCTAGAAAGTGGTGAGAGTGATAGTGAGTGGTGGTTATATGCCTAGTCACTTTGTATATCTAACGTTTCTTTTCTCTTTTTACTTTTCTCATATCCCTCTTTTCCCCTTTATCATGAAGAGAATGACACGAGAATGCATTCGTACAGTTTGCAGTTTGTCAAGAAAATTGAAGAAAAAGAGAGAAAGAAAAAGAAGAAAAATGAAAACTTCGCCGTTAATAAGTACTACAAACTCGCATGAGACTTTCTTCTTGATAACTGATATTATCTTCAACAGAATGACACGAAAGTTGAGTGTCGTGTTCGTAGAATTTCTATGAAAGTCGATTATTATTGAAAGCTAACGATTATCGGTCGATCATAAAAGAATGTTCACTGGGAAACCAAGCTAGTCTCTGATCACTTTGGACTTGGTTTTACAGAGAGAGAGAGAGAAAGAGAGAGAGAGAGAGAGACAGAGAAAGAGAGAGAGAGAAAGAGAGAGAAAGAAAGAAAGACAGAGAAAGAATGAAAAACAGTGAGAGAGAGAGAGAGAGAGAGAGAGAGAGAAACGTAGGCTCGACGATAGTCGGTAAATCACAGCAAGTATCATCGATAGAAAGGAAGGTGTATCGAGGCCGTCCCGGTGAGTCGATCTCTTCCTCGGCATCGGGAGGAGGGTGTACGAGAGTCGAAAAAAAGCTCGGCCCGAGGTACGGCTGAGTATTTGTATACTCGGCCTCTTTCAACGAGACTCCGAGTGGCGATTGCCTTTAATTTGAAACGGGCGTCAAAACCGAGTCGATGATAGTGGTACCGTGTACTCAAAATGGATGGTTTTCAACGCATGGTACCGTCAAGAGGTGTTTTCTCTCTCTCTCTCTCTCTCTCTCTCTTTCTCTTTCTCTTTCTCTTTCTCTCACTGTTTTTCATTCTTTCTCTGTCTTCCTTTCTTTCTCTCTCTTTCTCTGTCCTTCTCTCTTTCTCTCTCTCTCTCTCTCTCTCTCTCTCTCTTTCTCTCTCTTGAGCAACTCTTGCTGATGTTATCTCGTTGGACGGTGGGAGGCATCTGCCGATATGTATACAATGCCATAGCTCCGCTGAGATTATTACAACCTTGACAAATTGCCGCGGTGAAGGCCGACCCCGGTAATTACGGTGCAGAGAGACGCAGATATAAAGACGAGCATGTAGTACACATCTTCCTGTACTATATCCGAGAAAAGTATATTTTTCCCTCTCAGTTACGTTACCTATCGATTCCAGAAATACAATATTATCAGAATTTCTTATTTTTTTTTGCCATTCTAGAATTGATGTCTTTTGAATTCTATTACTTGTATTATCGGTAATTATCAGTGATAATTTTTTGTTAACTATTAAAAAAATACTTTATTTTGTACGAATCGAGGCAAATACGTAAAGTGATGTTAATATTTGAAATATTAAAGAATGACTTTTGATCTTAAGTATGATTACTTTTATACTATTATTGTGTAGATGTATTTGTTTATATATTTTTTTATTCACGTACCTTCTTATTCTTTAAATATATTGAAATGCTCCTTCGAGTTTTAATAATTAATAAATAAATAGATAGATTTTTGTGTGTCTGTATGTGTGTGTATATATGCAATGTTCTCTATATTAAAACGATTTCAAAGTGTGTATCAATTTCAAGGATAAAAATCTTTCCGTGCGGATCACGGCTCTATCTCGTCGGGACGAATCGAAGAAGATGGAAGTACGATGGAAGGGCGATCGTCGAAACGCTTGGGAAGTGCTGTTTGGTCGACGATCGGCTTCCCTTCGTCCAAGATGGTAGGAGAGTGAGAGAGGAGCTTGGAATTACTGTTCGCAGTACTCTCCTTCGCATAGTCCTTCTCGCTCATCGTACTCGCGTACGTGACCTCGTAGGACCATGGCTACCAGAGTTGAATCTTGCTACGGTCGTGATTACTCTCGATATATCGTCCTCGGCGTTTCTCTATCTCCTTCACTCGGTGATAATGAAAGCATTTTGTTTTTTTCTCTATTGCACGATACTCGTGTTGATACGTACAGATATATCATTACGATTGATTCGAGAACGTAAATGATTTATGATTGCTTTTATAATTTCTTCTTCTTCTTTTCTTCTTTTTGTGAATTATTAAAACATAAGAATGAAACGTAATTCTTTGTATAATTTTATCGAATCAACGATAACTTGTCGCTTTCATTGGAGAAAATTTCATTTGATATCATTTTTTTCGATACAATAAGCATTACTTCCATTCAATATGAAATTTCAAGAATGGCAAAGAAATGAATCGATAAAAACTAAAAATCGACTTATACCATTTACGATTAACCCTTATTGGCATCGGTTCCATGATAAAAAAGAAACGCTGAGGAATCTAATTATGAGAAAGGAGGAGAAGAAGTAGAGGAATGATTTAAATTCCAAGTAAAAAAGAAGAAGAGAGATAAAGAGAAGAGAAAGATCAGAATCGCAAGACTCGAAAGCTTCCTGGAGCATTAATATTTTCCTCCCACCGCCCGTTCCTTTTCTCAGACTATATTTCCCGGACTAGCTCGGCCCATTAGCGTACCTAATTTATGCATCATCAGCGGGGGTACAACCCTTTTCCCTTCCTGCATCCATCTTTTCGGGCTGAAAAGTTCCTAAAGATTTTCTCTCTCTTCTACGGCATGCCACGGGTTGTATAGACTTGCGTCTTAATTACGATGAAAAAGGGCTCGGCGTGCCGGCGGCATTCAGTAACTTCCTTGCCGTCGCCACCGCCAGCACTACCACCACCACCACCACCACGGCTATAGTGGAAAGCGTTCTTACACCCACCTTCTTCGAGGTGGATAATAACAAAGGGCCCAATAAACGGTAGGTACCTGTCCGTTGGATTATTGGCCGAGCACGCTACAAAGCCCACTATAAATTCATAAATGTGTTGTGTTGCGTTCAACTCGGCTTGCGAAGGGAGAAGGAGTAAAGGATAAGGTTGAGAAGAGAGAGAAGGATCGCGAACCAATAAGATAATAAAAGTTATCTCGTGCAAAGATCAAACGTTCGCCGGTTTTTCTTTTCTTGTTCTTATTTTTTTTTTTTTACGAGTAAAAGGGAAAAGGGTATCGTCCAACCCTTCTTTGCCTGTGTCATCTTCTAAAAAGTAGGCAAGTGCCAAGGACTCTTTATAGACATACATATATACCTATACGTTTATATGCCGTAAAATTTTATATATTCAGAACTAAATGTCGAATCGGATTTGACGTGATCCTATTGTTTATAGAAAAAAAGGGAAAGAGAAAGATAATCATCATCATTCTCAACGTGTCATCGGGGTAGCTTTTTTTTGGTTGATTCTAATGGCGCTGACGAGTCGCATCGTGGATCACGAGGATTGGTGGATTCCCTATGGAAGCCAGGTGCGGTCCCTGTTTTCCGTGACGTCATTAATCCACCCATCGTTTTTCGAGGGAGTGAGAGGGTATTGTATAACGGGCGGGGGATGCTACGCAGCTGCTAACAAGGACGGGTTTTGCCAACCTCCGTGCCTCTCTCGTCCCTCTCTCTTTCTCTTTCCTTCTTTCTTTCTTTCTTTCTTTCTGTCGTTCTTTCCATACACAAGTTTCGTATATGTATATTCTACGTATATATACATATACACATATACATATGCCACGAGAATTCCACGCCCGGTGGAGAAATGGCGGACCTTGATTCTTGATATTAAAGTCTCTGCCTCTAAACCTATGGTGCATTCTCTCTCGTAACAGAAACTTCCTTCCTTGCTCGTCTATCTATGTACACACAAACATACGCGCGCGCGCGTGCGCACATGTGTGTATGTGTGTGCGTGCATGCGCGCGCGTGCATGGATTCGACGTATACGTGAAAGCCGCAATGCTACTGTTGCTACTCGACACATTTTTTCCGTTCTAAAGAGCTTTGCTTTATTCCACGATAATGCCCTGCCGGTGAAAGGTGAATTCGTAAGAAAGAAAAAAAAAAGAGAAAAAAGATAATAATAATAATAACATAATAAAAGATTCAATAATCTTTCGGCGTTGAGGATTCCTACGACTACACAATTCCCCGCGGTAATTGTGACACACTTTAAAAATTATCAGAAAATTCAATTTTTATATGTTGCAATCCATTCGATAGGAGCCAATCACGAACAAAAACTACTTCGCATTTCGTTGTCTCAAAGGGTTCCGTAGATTCTTGCTGTATGAATCAATATCGGCAAACACGATCGGCTCGTACGCACGGAATCGATAAATCCCGGACGACGATCCGAGTTCCATTATCCTTCGAGATCTGTCCATTTTGAATCACTCGGGCAAGCCGGAGGATATTGGATGTAATGCCATCATGACAGCACTACAGAGAGTTGCGAGAATGAAAGAGAGAGAAAGATATAGAGAAAGAGAATGAGAGAGAGAGAGAGAGAGAGAGAGAAAGAGAGCCACAGAGTAGGACGAGTACGATGGTGGTGGCAATGGCTGCTTTGGTTGAGGATGAGGGGTAGGGGATGTGTTGTATATGGGTGCTCCCTAATGAAAGAGAGCTGAGCTCCCACTCAACTAGTTCTCTCATCTGTCTGGTTTCCCATGCGAAATAAAATATCGCTAATCACGCGTACGCAGGGCTGTAAGTACCTTCCGTAGGCGCCCTCGTGCACGTGCATCTGTGTACTTAGCGACTACCCTCCCCTACTTTCCCTTCGCCAACCCTAGCGTCTTCCTTCGATGCTCGCGACGATGACGACGATGGCGATTTTGTGTCCGCCCCGTCAAATCTAAACGCGTTAGCATCTATCCATCGCCATTATTCGCACATTTAGAAACATGGCTCTGAGAGATTAGATTCGTTTTCCTTTCACTTTTTTTAATTCGTAATACATGTTTTCATTTTGAAAATTGAATTGAAATAAACTTTACGACTTGCGAGATATATGTACATACGCGAAAGATTTATGAATTAAAATGAATAACAAAGAGAAAGAACAAATTTTCTAACGATTTTAATTTTTCATTACGAATTTATTCATTATAAAATTTTTTTTTTTTTAATATTATCAATTCAAGTCTCAGATGGAAAAATATAGCACTGAAAGATGCATGCGACTGAAGAAATTGAAGAGAGACGAAGAGAGCGCCTATGATGGCCGCTTTCCTGTCGGCTGCATAAAAAATTCAATTTTAAAACGGACGGCCCCAGGACAACCCTTTGTATGGGACAGAAGGGCGCCCCTTCAGATGAGAGGGCACGCACAAAGAACGGGGCGTGTGTCCTCTCTCGGTGTGCCCTATTTACACAGCGACAGCCTCCGAGAGACCAGGAATCTTTTTTTTTCTTTTTTGCTCTCTCTCTCTCTCTCCTTCTCTCCTATGCTTATCCCTCTGTCACCTCGTCCCTTCGAATATTGGCATGGACAAGCCCCCGATGTATTGTGGGACCCTTCGTCCGATCCTAACCAATCGGGGCACCGCATGACGATTTTATTATGAAAAAGCGAAACGTTGGGGTGGATCGAACCCCTTTGCAATCCATGGAGGGTGAGACGACGAACGAGAATGGCTCGTAACGCTTCTCGAATGTTTACCGTTGCTGCTAAATGCTTCGAGTTCGAGTTAAAAAAAAAGAAGAAGAAAATAAAAAAATAAGGAAAAGAAAAATGAGAGCGATAGAGAAAGAAGGAGAGAGGGAGAGAGAGAGAGAGGAGAGAGAGAAAGAGAGGAGAGAGAGGAGAAATTGAAAGAACATTGTTACTCTCTTTGTTCCTTTCGCAAAGGAAAAGAAAAAGAAAGAAAAAAAAAAGAAAAAGAGATAATCGATATTAGAGAAATCGATCGAAGGGATCTTGTTTTTCTAATTCGAAGGTAAAATAGTGGCTGCCATCATTCTTCCCACTCGGATTTCATCGGGTCTCGTGACAGAACTTGGAGTGTCCTTAATTTCCTTGCCACCCCGTTTTCGCGTGCGACTCGAGTATTAAGTGGATCGGAAGTGAAAAGCACCGAGATCGCCTCGAGGCTCTCACGAAAGATCCTGTCGAAGGACTCGTGCCGTGTTCCTCGAACGTTCGTTCACGAAGTTCTTTTTACAACGAAAAAAAAATAAAATGAATAATTTTCAATGAATTGTGTTTAATAGCTCTTCTCTTTTAAATGAAATTTGAAAGATTTTGTTTACCTACCTTATATGAATCTTTCAAGAGATAGTGATTTCTATCTCTCTCTCTCTCTCTCTCTCTCTCTCTTTTCTCTGTTTAAAGACTCTTTCTCCCCTTTGCGTATAACGCGCTACAAGAGTACGGTAGCGTAAAATGTAATAACCGTGAAAGAAGGCGTAGCCACGTGTCATCTTTCCGGTAATGACGGTCAAGTATTTTTACGGTAACCGGTGCACGTGCATTCTTCATAAGCTCGGGGCCTCGTTCTTCAGCCAGAAACCGGAAGTTTCGACCTGCTGCGCTTCGCCGTTTTACCGTATTATAAAAAGAGGAACAAGTAAAAAATTGGGAAGTAAAGGTGGAACGCCAAGAACGCCGAACGATTATTGATAAATGACAGAAACTGCAGTAAGAAAGGAAAAAAAAGAGAGAGAGAAAGAGGGTAAATGTCGTTTTATAGTATGTCAAAGTTTTGTCAATTTAAATTTCAAGTTTCGCGACGTAATATTCGTTTTCAAATTTTATTGGACTTTTTCATGATTCTTGTTTCAATATGATCAAATTCATAAGATGAAACAACGACGGTATGAAGAAAAATTTCTAATGATCTTTTCTTAACGAAATAGAGACAGCATCCATTCTCCAGTATCCATCATTCGACAAAACAAAAAGAAAAAAAAGAGGAAATGAAAAAGAAAAAGAAAAAAAGAAAATGATCATAAAGGACGTTTTCGTGTAAAACGCTTAGGCCAGACACGACATCTGGCCGATCTTCGAGCTCGAGGGCGAAAACTATGTGGCAACCTGCCAACCTTTTTTATGGTCCGAGAGAAAGAAAGACAGCGAGGCCGATAATTAGGTCTGTCGGAATAATTGCTCTTAGGAACTGGCTATAACTCGAGGTCCGCCGACCAACCGTTCGAAAAAACGCTTATCCTCCTGTCTCATTTCCACCCTTCTTCATCGTTCTCTATTAAACCATAGAAAGAAAACAAAAAAAAAAGAGTGAGAGACACATCCTCGATAATCGATATTCCGAAATGTTAATTGATTTTAGAATCTCATCGATAGAAATTAAAGCTTACGTTATAACTTTTCCCATATGAAGAAATGATTAATAAATGTGTGCTTTACTATAGTACAGGACATTGCGCTTATTTCATTCGCTAAACTTGTAACAGACGCATAGGTGAATCATGACACGACGATGGGGTGGGTCGAGATTAGAGAATGGCGGCACAGGGTGATGACATGGGGTGTAACATATCGAAACAAACAGACAGACGTTTAATGAGTTTTGTTGCGAGCTCTTTGTTGGATAAACGGTAGTCGAGTTATTCGTGATCGCTAATAGGAAGTGTGCCCGCGGAAGAAAATTAACGGAAGTCTCTGTGAAATCGCGCGACTCCTCCCGGAAGACACGTCGACGGAAGGGAGGCAGGAAGGATGGCGCGTCGGTCACGATAACCCTCCAACCTCCACCTACCCTCCTTTCAACCCTCCTACTATAGGATCGATCCCAGCCAGCTTTTCGCCGAATAAAGATGCACGAATATGCAAAGTCGTGAGACGGGACCGGCGGAAACGTTCGGTTGGCACGTTTCACGTGTCAAGGTGTCACCCTGTCCTACGTGGAATATACGTTCCCTGGTTTTCGCGCACCGACTAGCATACTCAAAAACCACCCTCTTCCCTTCTCACCCTCCGTACTATCATCTTTCTCTCTCTCTCTCTCTCTCTCTCTGTTTCTCTTTCTTCTTCTATCTTTCTCCCCTGTCTGCCCTTTACTCCGTTCTACGTTAGTAATGTGCGTGTCACTTTTTTTTTAAAGTTTATTCCACTCGCAAGATTATGGATTAAAGATAGATTTTATATTTATATACCTCCTTTTATATTTATAACTATCGTTTGTTTTAAAATTTTTTAATTTCTCATGTCGTCTTCCTTATATCTAGTCAGTTAAATGTTTTGTTTTTTTTTTTCTTTTTCCTTTCTCTCGAATTCTATTCGTTCGGCAGTCGAGTGGATTCGTGTCACCTGTTCGTGAGGAATATGAAGATAGGAAAGAATGAAAAAAATTAAGGACGAAATACCGGGAACTAATTTCACGAGAAAGTTCGAACGCAGTGTGGCACCGCCCATATGGTTCCTCTCAACCGCCACTCAGGTGGCCTCTCGGACCTTCAGTCGTTCTCTCACTCTCGTTCATTCTAGCCATAGCTTTTCTTTCTCTATATGTATCCAAATGAAAGAGAGATGGAAATAAAGAAAGAGAGTCCATAGGAGCGCGCGATTTCGTGCGAGTTACGAGCACTCCGCGATTCGTGCCACGACCTCGCCTTTTGGTGATTCTCGACCCGGATCCATCGACACACAAAGAGGAACCACTTGCAGGAGAAGAAGGAGGAGAAGGAGGAAAAGGAGGAGAAGGTAGAGGAGGAGCCCACGAGAAACCGAGAACCTTTCGTTATCGATCCTTTTGCAAACCTCAATCGTCCAAAGATGTATGTATGTACATATTTACGTACATGCCAATATACATGTGTACACGTAACCATAAGTATCTACGTATTTACATACGTATATATATATATATATATATATATATATATATATATATATATATATATGTTTATACATAGATTCCCGTGAAACTTATACTGTTTTAAGATGATGTAATTGAGATGCGTAAAGCTTACGGTTACCTTTTACTGCATTCTAACGGCTTCATTTGTTGCACCTCATTACCTTTGTTTTCTGTTTCGAATGGCTTATTTACAGACAAATCAAGAAAGAGATAAATTCGATTAAACTAGTTAGATCAAATCTATCTTCATTTTTTGTTTGTTTCTTTCTTTCTTTTTCTTTTTCTTTTTTTTTTTGTCGAGTAACTTCTTAATATTCCAAAATCATTAACACGTTCGTTCATCTTTTCTAACTTCATTTAAAATCATTGAAATTCAAGCTTCTTACGAACGAAAAAGTTTAATCAAAATAACGAAGAAATTAGCAAAGAAAGGAAGCGCAAAGAACAAGCTAGCTAGCTAGGTAGATAGGTAGGTAGTCTCGGTGGGCTCTCAGCGTGAAAAAATCCATCGTCGATGGGCAGGAAGTCTATTCCACGCGGAGAGACGCTCCGCGTTCCGCTAATTACGCTTCGACGGTCGCGGATATACGTTCGGGTAACGTGCAACGACCCGGGATACGTAACGTTAAGCAGATGCCATGCGAGGCCGGTTAATAACGGGCGAGAAGGGGATTTAATATGCGTCGAGGTAGGTGTACACACGCGCGGACTCGAGCATCAATCAAGAGGCACGACGTCGCTTCCACGCGAGTGCTGCGACTTCCGAGCTATAATGTCGACGAGAATGAAGAGGTTGTGGTAAGAGAGGTGGAAGGAAAAGAGAGGGGTGAGAGAAAAAGTAGAAGAAGAAGGAAAAGGAGGAGAAGGGAGAGGACGAGTCATGGTATCGCCGTTTCCCAAGAAATAAATTTACGTCGAAGGATTCATTGTCAACCTCACGAGACGTCCGTGAATATCTCGCGAACTCGATGATCCCTCCAGACCGTACCGTTTTGTTCTCCTCCTTCTCCTTCTTCTCCTCTCCTTCTTCTTCTTCTTCTACTGGGTCTCAACACCTAGAGGAACATAAATCTTATCGCGTTTTCCCTTACAGACAGCCGCCGACTCCGCCGGTCTTAATCTACCGAACGTCGAATTAATATGTTTAAAATACGAAATGTGTCGAATCGGCCGGCACGGAGAGATGCCATTAGAGCCAAGTTCCGTGTAATTAATCGCACTGAATTTACGCTAGATTTATCGGCTTTAACGTATTTATATTATGATTAAAGATAATCCTTCTCTAGTGATTCTTCATCATTTCGTGTATCACCAAAGGATTCGTTTAGTTTTTATTAAGAAACTTTACGTATTGTTTATTACTATATCTTGTTTTTGACGAACGATTAACCCCATTCTAAATAAAGCTTTTTTATGATAATAGACAAAGTTTCCTTTTATTATGAGTATAGTAATTAAGAATAACGGTCAAAAGCGACTGTATCTTTTTATCTCATTAATACGTAAAAAGAACGTTCCTAGGCAAGAATAGAACTAATTTCAAAATAAGAAACTTCCCCATGGAAATCCTTTATCAATTATTCGAGACTTAGAACAATCACCATTCGCTTACTTATTAGAACTTATGCGTGCGACCAAAAGCCCTCGAAGATCGTGTTGGTAGATCGTAAAAATTCATGCAGTGTTAATCATCTACAAACACGCTCGTTAACAGTTCTCTCGTTGTGAATCTAGACATTTGCACGCATACTATCATCATTATATCAATATTACGCGCGTATATACACGAGTAAGTATCAAAAATAAGATGATCGTGTTTTAAAATGAAGAAATAAATCTAATAATAATCAATTACGATCGTAATAACGAGACTTTTTAAAATCGAAGATCAACATCTCGATCACGACTTTTGATTTTCATGAATGGAAAAGAAAAACGAAATAAAATAAAAAAAATTCGACATGAAATAAAATAAAACAGAAAGGACAAAAAAGGCAAAAAAGGAAAAAAAGATGAAAAAGAGGAGCGTGGCGCGTGTGAAAGCACGAGCGCGACTCAACGCGTATATGGAAATGGCGTGCAGCTTGCATTGTATGGAAATGCGTGCGGGCCACGCTCCGCAGAAGCGAGCACTGTGACCGCCTGCGGCCCTCTCTTTCTCTCTCTCCATCCCCTCCCTCTCTTAATCTCTCTTTCTCTCTCTCTCTCTCTCTCTCTTTCTCATCCTCTCTTTGCTTCTGCTCCTCCAGCGGCCTCGTAATGTCCCTGTCAAGAAAGCGGCAAGCCTCACTCCAGGCCTCGTAAAATCGGACGCGTTGTACGTTGTGTCGAGCACGATGTGCTTGCGCGTGCAACTACATGAAGAAGACGAAGATAGTATCCTCTCTTTTTATCTTTTCCTCTCTCTCTCCCTCTCCTTCTCCATCTCTCTCTCTCTCTCTCTCTCTCTCTCTCTTTCGTGCCCGCGTATTAGACGACGCAACCTTTGTCGTGCGAATAAATCGCGCGTGTGAAAAGTCGTGAGTCGTTTCCTTCCCTTCCTTCTTCCTACCTTAGGAAAGTTAGCGTCTAACATTCTAGATTCGACGGAGCGTCATTTCGTTTTATTTTATGTTATTGTGTTTTTTGTTCTTTCTTTTTTTTTTTCTATCCATTGATCGATAGTATTATTTGAACCGAGTAAGAAAAAGAGGCAATGCGTTATCATAAATATTACTACTTTCACCATTGCCTTTTTTATTTACGCTTATTCGCTAGAACTAAGAGAGAATGCTGTAAAGATTTGAATTGAAAAGGTAATCGGTGATCGGTGACTTACACAGAACGCCTATCCGTGCCGTCCTCGTCTTCAAAAGAGAAGAAAGGACTACGACTCTCGCACCTCGAACATCTGTCTTGCCGTGTCACCCGAGAATACTAATTTCCGCGTTCGTACTCGCTCGCGGGATTAGCCTTCAACCGGTAAGAGAGCGTTTCCTTATGCGTGAGAATAAATAAAATAAGATAACACAAAGGAAGAAATATAGAATGAGGTGAAAAATGGAAAAGTTGGAATGACGTTTTCAAGTTCAAAAAAAAAAAAAAGAAGAAAAAAGAAAAAAAGAAACAGTCTATTTTAATGGGCGAACGAGCAAGAAGTCGTCGTCCTCGTCGGTGGTTTAAATTTAACACTTGTATGTGTGCATGCGTGCGTGAGTGCGTGCGTGCACGCGAGCTGTAAATTATCGTCACGTGCGATAAAACCACCGAATAAAATTTATATGACGTTTACGGAGTCAAGTTAGATTGGTGTCAGGCGGAATCGAAGGAGACACCTCGTTGTTGCTCAGGCGCCCAGAGAGGTCAGAACCAAGAGTCAGAGCCCTTTTTCTCTCGACGAGACCTCCTGCGGACAGTTCTCGGGACGGCTGCTCCTCGTAAAAGTCATTTTACACGAGTCGCGGGAGGGACAGGTGACCCTCCATGTATATATGGATATACGTTGTACAGTATATATATATATATATACGTATGCGGTTTATATGTGTAAGTAGGTATGTCCGTCAAATAAAAAAATAAAATGAGCAAGTTGTGTCTTATACGTTCCTTATGTCGTCTTTTCTGTTCAGACCTTACCTTTCTCTTTTCTCTTTCTTTTTTTTTTCTTTTTTTCTTTCCTACTCATCACCTGATCGAAATCATACAAATTTTTCAAAGGAGAATTTCGAATTTCGTAAGAACGAACCCGATTCGTTAAGATATTTTACGGTTTCCAACGAAGTCCATGACTATTTTTAAGCCGGCTTTTAAACTCGCATAGATTAGTCAAGGATAGTCGATTTAATAGGGAAAAGACTAGTTTGTCGGACGCTATCAAAGTGTCCAATGATAGACCGACTTTCTTGTCTATCCTATTTTTATGGGGCACGATTCGAAGCAATTACGTAGCTCATCTTTATTCTTCTTTTATCTTCGAGCCGCGAGGCTACGAAAGAGGAAGCAGGTGCATGACGAAGCGATCGCCGATCGAGAGCGTTGTCTAACTCAGGGACAACTGCTAGTTCCTCAGGATAGTTCCTTCGAATCTGGGTATCGTAGGGAATGGAACGTATCCTAGCTTGGTAAGCTTCCAAATACGAAATAAAGAAAAAGAATGAGTGGGAAGAAGAGAAGAAGATAGATAAAGAAAGAGAGAGAGAGAGAGAGAGAGAGAGAGGGCCACGGGCAATAATCTCGATGGCTCGCCAATTACGTTCGTCTCGTGGCCATCTGCTCCTTCGGGCCAGGAGACCCGATGACCGTTCATCCTCCGACAATCTTCTTGTTTCACCTCCTCCTCCTCCTCCTCTTCCACCTCTTCCTCCTCCTCCTTCTCTTCTTCCTCCCCCTCCCTCTCTTTCTTCTTAGTTCCTTCTTCGGTTCGGGCCCTCGACGAGCGTTTCGCCGAAAATCGAACAAAATGATGATCTGGAGAATCGATACGGCCGTGACCGCGGTTTGTCGCGACGATGATCACGTATATGTAAGTACACCTGTGTATCCCTTTTCTATATAAAGGTATATATGAGAGTATACGTTGATTCGTAGGGTTAAGGGGAGAGAGGATTCGAGTTATGGGATATTGTGACCGTCGACGTGTGGTTGGGACAGAGGTAGACGTATATAATTACGGCGAAATCGTAGTTAGTCTCATACCTCTATCCCGGTATATAGCATGGGGGTTGGGAGAGAAAGAGAGATATAAAGAGTGAGTCGAAAATTGATCACGTACCACCATGGCCCGGGCCACTCTCTTCGCGCTCTCTGTCATTATCGGGAATAAAAGTCACCGCTACCACACCGTGGAATTCGTGTATAGGCCACGGCGACAATCTCGTACGCGCGGTTCTGATGGAAGGTTCGGAAGAACAAAAAAAAAAAAAAGAAAAAAAGCAAGAAAGAAAAAATAGAAAGTGAAATGAGGGAGATAAAACAGGATCGAGAGTAATAGTCTTCCCGAATGCCATAAGGATTATTATTATTATTATTATTATTATTATTATTATTACTTTTCTATTTATTATTACTTTTCTTTTTATTATTACTACTATCCATATTTATATCTTTGACGTATCTTAGAATAAAAATGATTTTAAGTTGACATTTATTACCAGATTTTATAGTTAACATGTTATATGCGATTATATCTATATTTGAAATTAATTTCTTTTTGATTAATCGTTCGATATTTAAAGATGTAGAAATGGAAATATTATTCTCTTGAAATTTATAAAAGAATTTTATTACGAACAAACGGTGATTATTCACGGTAGATTCCAAAGGAATTTTTTTTTCTTTTTTTTCTTTTTTCTTTCCTTTTTGACGAATAAATAGGAAGCTTATTAGCATAGGGCGAGGATGATACCGGGGAAGGAGGAAGTCGAGAAGGAGACTGTCCATTGTGTGAAGCTAGGATAGTCGAAGGAGGGTTCACTTTCGGCCGGCCGTGTCCAGATTCGTCGAGCGTGTCGGCTCGAAGCTATGTCTCAACGCGACCGAGTCGACGGATGTGCCGTGAAAGCGAGTCGCTCATTGAATCCACCTCCTTTCTCGTCTTCGTATTCGTCTTCGTCTTCGTCTTCGTCTTCGTCGTCTTCTTCTTCTTAAACATCGCCATCGTCGTCTACATCGCCGTCGTCATTTTCACACGTCGCTGCGTCAGAATCGGAGCCGCTACGCCGAGTACCGTTTACGTAACGCGAACGTACGCGTTCACCCGAGCAGGAGGTGAAGACGGAGGTGAGGGACAACTCACGGGAAACGCTTGGAGATACGGTTATTATACTGAAAATTGCATTTAATCGTTTGATTCGAGTATAAAGCTGTTAGATAGATATAGTAAGATAGGTTATATACCTTTTTTAATACGATATATATACATTTGTGAGAAAATCATTCGATACAGGGTTTATTTATCGAATATATTTCAACTAATTACTATGTACAAATAAATATATAACCTATCTATAATCTAATATATTTTATAATATTCATGTAAAATATTTTAATCATTTATAAAAGTCGACATGAGCGAGATCGTTGCTAACGGTTAAGAGAAATTATTCAGGTAGGAACGTTATTTAATTTTTATATTGTATATATTTAATATACAAATATAATAAATAAATAAATATATATATATATACATACATACATTTACTAGGTATATACCTAAAACCATAATCATATTTTCTAAAATTCCTTTCACGATTATTTCTCAAAATCCTACGTAGAAAGGTTCGAACCTCGAAGATGAAGAAATCATTCATGAAGATATATGTATGTATGTATACCTATCTAGTATGAGAGCATAGCACGGAGGAACGCGTTTACGAGGAGAGCGTACTCGTAAATAATCGCGAACGCCGTGCGTTACGTTCTCCACGTATATCCGTTCGAGCTATCAGCTCTTCCCTTTGGGTAACGCGCTCGACACGTTTTCCCGTTACCTTTGCCCGCGTTGTTCCGTGATTCGTGCGGGAAACTCCCCCGTGTCTCACAAGTTCATTTCACGCGCGCATGCGTGCGTACGCGTGTACGTGCGTGCATATATGCATGGATGAGTGCGTGGATGCGTGCGCGAAAGCGACGCGATGGATTCGTGCGATACATTGTCTAGCGCGCGAAAGCTAAGACTAACTCGCGCGACTTTGGAGTTGTTGGAACACGCTCGGTTAAAGAAGTGGAACGTATGAACGTAGGAGAAGGAATAATCTTTAGTTATATCCGCTTATATTTAATTAAATATATGAATACTTATCATTGCATTTTGTCTCGATTTTCTTAATAAAAAAATAATTAACGTATCTATCTTCAATTGTATTTAATTAAATGTAACGTAAATATGTAAATTGAAGATTTGTTAAAGAATATTTATGATTTTTAATGAATTTGGAAAGTGAGATAACTGAATAGAAGATGAGAGAGAGAGAGAGAGAGAGAGAGAGAGAAGGAATATTTATTAATAAAATGAAAACTACTTATTTGTTAATAAAATGAAAATTACTTACTTTCACATTCGTGCTTATATATTAACGATGAGATAAAGATATTTGAATCTCGATTTGAATCGCGGAATTAGTTCGTCGATCCCTTCAAGGATCTTTGGATTCGCGTGTGGTCACCCGACTTATTAAGCGAGTCCATTCCTCATTGCCCGAGCTCGCTCAGAGTCCGCTTGGCATGCGCGCGAGTTCTGCGTTGCTCTCGCGCGCGGAGCCTCGCTCCTTTAACATTATAAATTTATCAGTGAGAACGGGGCGACCAAAAGAAACGCGTTGATCGAAAGATGGAGGTAGGAGTTCACCTCTTGACCCTACCGAAGTATTTCGATATACGCTCTCGTGCCGCGAAGATATTTATTGGAGATAATTATAAGAGCGCTCGTAAAGTCTTGGACGGGCCCGTTTCTTAGCTGATATCTTACACGGACCGTGGAGCGCGGGGCCCCCTTGCACGTACCTTTATACACGGTGTCCCTTCTACGATATCCGTATACGATACCTATGTACTGTCTGTACCGTACAGAAAATTTCATGATTACGAGAAGCTCTTTTAATTCACGACAGGTTCTCCCTCTCGTTAATCTCGGTGACACCGAAAGAATATTTTTCTTAACATCGTGGTAAGAATTATTCGAGATAATTTTGTTAACCTTCGGGGTAAAGGATTTATGTATATTTTTTTTCTCTCTTTATATATATATATATATATATATATATATATATATATATACAAAAAATAAAAAAAAAGAAACAAACGAAATGGATAGAAAAAAAAGCAGAGAAGAAAAATGATTGAAGTGATTCGTAGCGTCGAGGACGACGTTAAAAAAAAGGAAGTATAAATAGATCCTCGTATGAACCGATTGTGAACTTTACAGACACCCTGTACATGCGAATCGTCGAAGGTGAGGTGGTCGAAGATAGCACCCGGATAGCGAGCCGCCATGCAACCCGCGGAATGAAAATCGATCAGAGAACCCGGTACGAGGATCGAGATGATGCATCGATATCAAAAGTTGTAGAGTGGTTTCGCGCTTCTCGTTCTTTCTCTCTCTCTCTCTCTCTCTCTCTCTCTCTCTCTTTCTCTCTCTCTCTCTCTCTTTCTCTCTCTCTCTCTCTCTCTCTCCTTCCCTCCCCTTTCCTATCTCTTTCTATCTACTTTCCTTCTTCCTCGACATCACGATGGGATCGCTGTTTGTCGGAGAGAGGATATGTCCGTGGCAATTTGGATTTGAATTATTCGCAATTTTCTTTATCTCATTTTCAGTTGCAATACGTAGATCACATCCATGTCCGGGTCTTTCCTTGATATTCTAACACCAACATTACATAGATCGCATTTCCGAGTCAAAAACTTTCAACGCTCTTCTAGATTTTAGACGCGTTATCATGGCCGAGACGTTCGTGCCACCTAGCCACGATATTCCAATTCGTAGTGCGCTTCTATGAATCATAGCGAACCGAAGATTAGAACGAACGAATAAACGAATGAACGATGAACTCAAATATGTCTCATATTATCAAGAAATAATGGGTGAATCAAAAATGAAAAAGAAAGAAGAAAGAAAATTGTAAGAAACAAAAACGTAACGTTGCTCCATCATATTGAATTTCCAATTTGTCTAATTTATCTAATTTATCAAATTACCTTAATATACGTAACATTTTTATAAAGAATGCTAATTATTTTAAAGATAGTTAACATAAACCATTAATATTTTGAATTATTTAAGTATTCCCAAGCTCGATCAAAATGATCGACGAATAAACGACCTAATTAATTAAAAGTAAGCGAGTAAAAAGGAAGGGTTCCTAGGAAAAAAAAACCGTAACTTCGTAGTATCCGAATGCCGTAGTTCGTTAATGGCCGCTAGGGTTAATTCTACCGGATGGTAAGGAGAGATTTCAGAGTCGGTGCTAGCTAATATTACGGTCGCGTGCTCTATGCGAGGTTACTGTAGCCGAACGGTACGGTCCTTGAAATTGCAAAGTTACACGCAGACGTGCGGCGCTAAGCGAGGACGTTTATATTCTATTACCAGCTTGTCGCTTCCACGAGTAGGAAAACTTGTCAACGAATACCGCTTTACGTTTTTCGCGATAAAGAAACGTCGGTGGAACAGTAATTTCGCGATGTATGTTTCCTGTCTACGGGTACGATATCGTCTCTCTTTAGTATAGTCCATAGACTATAATATACTATAGGTAGATATGTATATATGTATATGTAGCTACGTAGATATCTAGTAAATACAGGCAAGCAAGTTGAGATCGAGTACACCTTACATTCAGCTGCCGGTGGTATGGCTCGACTTCCGCTTGCAAAACTATTTGCCTTTTTGCTCCACCTCTACTCTCTCTTTCTCTCTCTCTTTCTCTCTCTCCTCTTGGATTTCTTTCCTCGTTCTTATCGGTACACCCTTCCGTACTTGCACGGCCTTTCTACGTGTCTCATCGATTCTAATCTGCCCTAACTCCTAAAGGTACTAGTAAGGGCTTTTTAAATCAAAATAATCTTTTATCTCAAACCCAAGAAAACTTTATGAGATTTTCAACGATCCAAATAGATAGAACTTTGATAATGTGAAAGGAATAAAAAAAAAAAAAGAAAAAACCAACGAAAAGGAAGAGAAATATCGAAGGAAATTATTGGTAAAATAATTAGAAAGAAATGTAAAGGACGAGGATAAAGAGAGAAAAAGAGAGAGAGAGAGAGAGAGAAAGAGAGGAAGAGAGAGAGAGGAAGAGAGAGAAATAAGGAACGTTCTTTCGAAGTTGCTTGATAAGTCCCTCTTCATGGAAGAGACTGAACGAAATCGAGATCAGGAAGGAGGAACGGAATGGAACGGAAGCGAAGGAGGAGAAAATAATCGTGGAGGGCGATATCTCGAGGAGCGTGCGAGTGAAGGAGAAGGAGGAGTAGAAGGAGGATGGCGGAGGAGGAGAGACGTCTTGGCAATTAAAGGAATCGTGTGGCTGGGGCCACGCATCGCCGCCAATTATGGTCCGCTGGATCGAGTCCGCAGATTTCGTTCGGTGCCTTCTTCCATCGGCTGGTGCCTCCGTCACGCAACGCTCGATTCTCTTCTACGTCGTGGAGAAAGCAGATTATTGTCCTCGACAAGTAAAAAAAAAAAAAAAAGAAAAAAGGGAAAAGAGAAAGAGGAATAGAAAGAGAGAGAGAGGGGGGAGAGAGAGAGGGGTGGAGAGAGAGAGGGAGAGAGAGAGAGAGAGAGAGAGAGAGAAAGAGATTAAAATTAATTTGATAAATGTTGTTACGATATATAACAAAAAAACACAGGGCACATATACCTATCGAAACTGTTCAACGCAATTTTTTTTTCTTTTACGCGATCCCTTTTTTCCTTTTTTTCTTTTCTTTCTTCTTTTCTTTTCTTTTTTTTCTTTTTTTTTTTTCTCATAGCACACGACCGTGCGAGCAGCAATATGCAATACGAATTAATTAGGGAAAAAGACCCGCCTCGGATCTCCCGTCACGGCAATTAATCGAGAGAAAGGTGGTAACGTACCGAAAGAGCCTGGACGTTCTCGCACGGAGAGTGCTTTCTGTTAGCGATTGCGCCAGAAGGAAAACGCTGCCGTTCGTTGCCGTTCGTTCAGTTCAACGTTGCTTCTCTCTTCGAGAAATCGAATTGTCGACTTTTATTTATCATTGAATTAAAGAGGAAAAACAGATTGATCGAGAATTAACGATCAAAGAATTACCTTTCTCCATTTTCTTTTTTTTTTCTTTTTCTTGTTTTTTTCGTTCACAAAATATGTCCCATAAAATTCCACAAGTCATATATATATATATATATATATATATATATATATATATATATATATATAGGTAGAAAAGTGTATAAATTCGTATTGTTGCAAAAAAGTAATTTAATTATATTTTTATAAATTTTTCCGCCGTCTAATCAACGTCAATATAACGTCTCACGCGAAGATCGTAAGACGCTTTTTCGAACGAGACTACAGAATTATCCGGTTCTTCTTGGCGTCTTTCGTGCATGTTGACGAGCGTACAAGTAGCAAAGACGTTGTACCGTATAATAAAGTTATACAGAAACGTACCGTTTACCACTGCTACTTTGAACACTTACCCATAAGCAGGAATATCCGGTGGGTAAGTCGCGATGCGCGGCCGACGTTGCGGAGTGACCGCTATATTAATTCGCGCATTAGCACTTTTCCACGCAGCAATAAGGCTAACCCGTGCAGAATCACTTCCTCCTTCGCCATCTTTTTTTCTTCTTTTCATTTTTCAATAGACGAAGTGTTCGGAGCACAACGAACGTCCATTCTTCTCACGTTACACTGTGCGCGATATTATTCTCCGAGAAAGTCAGATTAAATCTTTCATTGTGAAAGAGAAAAGAAAGACAAAAATAAAGAAAAAAGAAAAATTGCCATTTCTCATATCACTTAGTATCCCGGATATTTCAAGAGTCTTATCGAAATCACGGCAGACGCGACACATTTCACCGTATCCTCCTCGATCCTTCTCCATTAAACGATATATTAACCCGTGTAATAAGCGATTTATACGAAAGGGAGGACGAGCGTATCCGAAACACGCGAGGGCACGACTAAAGGAAGGGTCTCGTGACTCCTCGAGAAGCAAGAGAAAGAGAGAGAGAGAGAGATAGAGAGAGAGAGAGAAGGGTCTCCTTAACTCGCGCCATGGTCGATAACGGTTTCGCATATGTTCGTTAGAAGAGAGAGAGGGAGAGAGAGAGAGAGAAAACGAGATTGCCATGTCGTACGTGCTCGACGAAAGGGGTGAGTTTTCGTCGTACTACCTACGTAGTAGTATGTACCATGTAAAGGGTCGTAGTCCGGAGGTGTACGCCCCCTTTTGGCCGCACCCTTCCCTTAGACTGGATTACCAGCTCTCCGCGTTGCCAAAAGGGCGGAGTGACATTCGTGTACGTTTGCTTTTCGAGGCTGGCTACTACGGATTTTGTTATCGATATGCCACAACCACGTAATTATTACGTAGCCGTGGTAAAACGCGAGGGGTCGAGTTTGAATTGCCTATCGTTTTTGCAAGCGTTTACGTCTACCTATATATATACACGAATAATAATCAAATAGAGGAAAAGCTCTCCTTGTGAGTGTCGTTTAAAAAAGTTTATAATTTACAATGTAAAAATCTAAACGACGTCTTATATATTCCAATAAATTATTCATTGTAATCTTAAAATTAACAAACCGTATATGCCATTTCATATTGGTATGAGAATATTTAAAACGTTCGGCCTGAATTAAAACGTCCCGTAGATTTCAATCTTCAAGGTTCGAATATCGGGAGCAAATATACAATGCGGGACTTTCAAACGAACTCGTCGATCGTTCTCTTTCGCGTGTACGAATTTCCATCTCGTTTCTCATCCCTCGACAAATCCATAGAATACACCAAACTGAGTGAGATAGCACGAGATATTTCAGAAACACGCAGGACCTATTGTGATCGTGTCCGCTAGTCGGGTGACTCATTATTTTGGCCCTTCCTTCTCATCCTCGTCCTGCTTCCTGGGTGATATCCTGGCTGGCCTATTCTCTTTCTCTGTCTCTCTGTTTCTATCTCTCTTTCTCTTACACAAAGCGCCACGTTCGTTCTCGAATGCCAAAATACACGAGGAAACGAGTTCGTGAATCGGGACGCGATTGTATGCGATGGAATCTCGAAACGTAAGCCCTCCGATTTCAGTTCTCTCGCTGCCGTATAATAATTTCAATAATCCCAGACCCCACGATGGCAGAGGATTAATAGCTATCCGCTGAACAAACCGAGAAGCAAAGAGCAAGAGCAAGAGAGCAAGAGAGAGAGAAAGAGAGAGAGAGAGAGAGAGATAAAGACAGAAAGAGAGAGGGTATGATAGAAAAAGAGAGAAAGAGTGGGAGAGAGAGAGAGAGAGAAAGACAGGGAAAGAGAAAGGGAAAGACAGAGGAACAGAGAGCAATAGATGAAAAGAAGATCTAGTCCAAAGGTCGGCAACCTTTTCATTAAAACGGGTATTCCGAATGGTTGGTTTATGACAAAGGGTACTTTACTCTTTTTTTTAATTTTTTAACGACCAGTGTCAGTAAAAAAATTTTAAATTAAAATTTGACAAATAAAAAATAAAAAGAAACACGACCAATCGATATTTGATTATAAAACAATAACAATTAATCGATAATATTAAGTCAATGATGATCAATACACATAATCAACTTAAATATTTCGGGATTTAACATTTGATAGATATTTTAAAAACCATTGGACTTTTATTCACAATCGTCTCTTAAAATCATTCCTTTTCTTTTTTTTTTTTTTTAATATCTAGCCCATTGACGGACACTTCGAAAACAATTTGCGGGCACTTGGATGCCCGGGAGCACCGTGTTGCCGACCCTCAGCTCTAATCCATTGAAAGAAGAACAGTAAAGAAGGGCGCCGATTAATTTCAGCTCGTATCCAATGCTCCTTTTCCTTCCATGGTATATCGAACGAATCGGCCAACGAATTTGTTCACGGTTTGTGGACACGAAATTCGAATTCTTCATTTTCTCTTTCTACACAATGAATATAGAGAACAAAGCAATGAAAAGCCCAAAGATCTCTCGTATTGAATATTATCGTCTTATCTACGTGTTACACAAGAAATATTCAAATGTATCGTAACAAAGGAACAATGATCGGACAATCGATGCCAATAATACATGATCTATTCGAGAGTTATTATACTTCATAAAAAATTATCGATTATCGTTCTAAGATTTTCTACGATACACTGATATAGATATAGTCTCGTTATCGAGACATTGTCGAAGTATTGTGAAGATAAAAATCGTGAAAAATCCGTAATAAAAATCCGTAATAAAATTTAAATCCATCGAAAATTTTACAAGAAATGGTGAAATCGCTAAAGAGATGCACGGAGTTTGGTTCTACGAGATTGAAGTAGGAGAAAGAGGAAGGAGCACTTCGTTGCAATTGCTTCTTGGCCCAGTACGTGTATGAAAGGACTCTTTTCTGTTGGGGAAGATAAGGAAGAAGAGCGTAGAAATAAAAGAAATAAGATGGAAGGAAAAAGAAAGAGGAAGAAAAAGTGCAAGAGCTACGGTAAACACTCCGGATAGAATTGGAAAGGGAAAACGTAAAAAAAGAGAAAGAGAAAAAGAAATTGAGATAAAAAGAGATAGATAGATAGATAGATGGATGGATGGAGAAAGAGAGAGATAGAGATAGAGATAGATAGATAGATAGAGAGGGAGAGAGAGAGAGAGGATAGGTAGGGAGACGAAGAGGAAGAAGAAAGTAAAGAGAAGGAAGGGGGTGGATAAGGAGCCTTTAGCGGTATGAGATTCGATCCAAGGGTGGAAGCAGCAAATTTGGCTACCTAATTCGTAAAAGAGAAGAGAGTAGACAGAGACAGAGAGAGACAGGGAGAGAGAGAAAGAGAGAGAGAGAGAGAGAGAGAAATAGAAGGTGGAGAGCGCGTGTCTCTCGCCAATGTTGCAAATAGGATTACGCCGATCCCGACATACTTCAAACGGCGCTTTATTCAGCCCTCCGTAGCGAGCGACGAATTGACAATTGACAGAATTGATACAGTGCGGGCCAGCCGGCAGTGGAACACGCTTGCGAAAGGCTCTTCGCCCTCAGGGCCTATTCCTCTCTCTCTCTCTCTCTCTCTCTCTTTTTCTCTCTTGCTTCCTCTTTCTCTTCCTCTGTTTCTCTCTCTTTGCGTGTTCCTTCCCCCTGAAAATTCTATTCGCCGCCCTTGAATGCAATGCAAAGCGTCTCGTTAAGCCACTTTCCGCGTCACTAAATCGTGTCGCTCCGCGGGAATCTTCCGCTCGACTTGCCTTCGAACCATTTCAGAATAATTTTTCGTTCTTAGCGTGATCGTTCTTGACACTTAACTGCGAAATTCGTATAAGTAATTTTTTGAAGCAAGACAGAATTTAAATTATTCGATACCGCTTGAAAGAAAGAAAGAAATAAAATGAATTGTTTATAAAAATTTGATTTATAAAAAATTGTTTATAACAAATCGTTAAATGCATATGTGTGTATGTGTGCATGTTTATACCCATAGACGCAAATGTAGATTTAATTTAAAAAAAAAAAAAAAAAGAAAATATATTTTTTTTAAATTATTTATAACAAATTGTTTATAACAAAGAAAAGAAAAATGTTTACCCTTTGGAATGGTATTTATTTGACGTCTCTACAATGCTCACTTTCTGAGATATTTATCTCTTGAATAAAAATAAATAAAAAAAAAAAAAAAAGAAAAAAAAGCAGGTGAATTGACACACTAACCTATATACTTTCTCGACAAATCCATTGACATATACAAATTCTTGGAATATACGTGATTCAGTCAGCTGGCAAACGTAAACAGTTTTTTGTTTCTTTTTCTATTTACTACAGCTCGTAATACGCGCGTTCACACCAGGTGTCTATCGAAATTATGAATTGCGATAATTCGTAAAGGATATATATATATCTCTGGAACGGAAAGTCTTAGAGACATAAAACAAAGATCAATTTAAAGGGGAAATTTTTTTTTTATTTTCATCCACGTACTTAGATATTATCGTTATAATACATACAATACTCATAATTTTCTTTATAAAATAAAATCATTAAGATATAACGTAAGATAGATAATAAGAAAATCTTTTCTTTTACCAGAGAAAGAGAGAGAGAGAGAGAGAGAGAGAGAGAGAGAGAGAGAGATTCTCATATGCTATTGATAACGAACAACAATGTATACTCATACATATGTAAGTCAAAAATGTAAGAAAAATTAATCTCCATGACGGCGAAGCAATTCGCACATTAGACAATACACGCCGTAAACGACGAAGCGCATCGTATGGCCGACTTTCGATGAGCGCAACCACTTCGTGCGATATTGTTTCTTTCACGGTCCAATCGACGAGAGTGCTCGGTATTGCAGAATGTGTTGGTTCCTGCGGTTACGCCGCTGATAGAAGATTTTATAGCGAGCCGCTTAGAAAGGACGTTACTCTGGCCGAAAAAAGAGCACATGGGCTCGTACGAGTCGATAGCATTAAAGCGTTTCGTATCTCGAGTTTTACACAAACAAATATTCTCATCGCGCAAGATTTTCTTATCTACGCTATTTGTCATTGATAAGTTAATCTTCAATAATAAAAATAAAAATTGTATAAGAATTGTTTGTATTCTTTTGATATTATTTTTTTTGTTCATATATATATATATATATATATAAACTATATATATAATTTATATATATATATAATTATATAATTATATATATATAAACTGTATATAATTTTATATATATATATATATATATATATATATATATACAGATTAAAAGACGTATAAACGAATAATATACCTTTTAAATACAAATTTCCTGTGGTAAAATCACAGTTATACGTATTAATATTATCGTAGCCGGGTATGCTTCTCATTACCTCAAAATGACCGTCGAAATACTATCTGACAATCGCAGCGTAATTAACATAGTATGTCACGCGTAACGGGGCCCGTGCTACGTCGACATTACTTTTGGCAAAAGCAGAATCGGGTCTCGTTAAGAGAAAAAAGAAAAAAGGAAGAATAAGAAGGGGCGATAAAATCGCTGAAATCTTATGGCGACAGTTATAAAAGGCACAGCTAATTACTTCAACATCCGCTCGTGTAAATTTTCTGATATCTTTTCTGTAATTATAGCAAAAAAAGGAAAGAAAAAAAACCCTGTGACATTTCTCTCTCTCTCTCTCTCTCTCTCTCTCTCTCTCTCTCTCTTTCTCTTTTTTTCTTTTTCTGTCCTCTTTTTTTACGTTTTTTCCTCGTTTCATTTCCTTTTCCATTTCTTCTCAGTTTTTTTTTCTTTTACGACGTCGAAAACACTCGTATCCGCGTTATTGAAAACGTAAAATAATTTCAGTCGAAACGCGTATTTTCCAGTATCGTTAAATTCGAATATTTTACGTTCGACGAGTTTGCGTGCGAAGATAATGGTTCGCGCCATTTTTCCCATATAAACACATATACACACACAGACACACAAACATGTATATGTATATGTATTTCACCTAAGTGCCGTTAGGTCATTTCGAAATTAGTTAAAATAACGATGAAGGAAAAACGAACGACGAACGAAGGGAAAAGAAGTTGCGAGGTGGTCTTCACTGTTCGGGACAGCCATTCGTGGCGATGCACTCTCAGCCACGTTGAAAAGGGAACGGGCACTTAATTAAAGCGCCGAGTATCATCTCGAAAGAATCAACGAGCGCCACTCGGTGGTCGTCCGTACTTGAGAAATTTCTATTGAGACGAAAGAAAGCATTCACCCATCCTTCATCCTCCCCCTCACTTCCTCCG
>NC_140818.1:1542500-1667500 GCF_050613455.1 Vespa mandarinia | reverse complement strand
ACGACCACGAAATTCATGAATATAATAGCTCGAACGTGTATCTTTCAGGGTAAAACCAATCGTCGAGACTGGCGAAATTAGCGTCGTGCGTGGATAAGCCTCTAGTAAACTGTACGTGTACCTATACAAACAGACAGACAGATAGACAGAGAGAGAGAGAGAGAGAGAGAGAGAGAGAGAGAGAGAGACAGAGAGTAGACCTCGAACACGCGTATAGGTCATCAGAGTAGGTATATATGTGTATGCAGGTATATACGTATGTACTTACGATCACTGATCGTGACTCATGGATCGTTCTTGAAGAAAATTCTCTCTCCGTACGACAACCGTCGCGTCTGACCTTTGCTACCTCGAGCTCCTCTAACTGTCACATTAAACACTCTTCTGCATACCCAACTGGAAAAGGTTTCGCGTTCTTCTCAAAGCGTTCATCCAACGCTTATCGTACCGATGTAGAAGAAATTTTTCATCGTCTATATCGCGAGAGATCAAGAATGAATTGCTGTTACGTCACGAGATAAATTTCAATCGTCTCGATAATCGCGTCAAGTGAGAGGATATTCGTAGGTATACATATGTATATGTATGTATATATATATGTATGTATATATATATATATATGATATATATATATATATATATGAATATATATATATATTCAAATAAATATATATATATATGTATATATATATATATATATATATATATATATATATATATATATGAATAGATTTATTTCACGGAACTTCGTTGGAAGGACTCTTTTTCGTAAGGGCAATCGATTTTTTGTCGTTGCTCCTTTTTGCCTTCAATGTTTCCCGAAAAAAATATTTCTCCATGGAAAAGCTTGCGGATGGGAATTACATGGTATTAGTTGCGAGTCGTCGAGTAAGAACGAAAAAGCAAGGGAATAGTCTCCGTTGTCGTCAAGCAAAAGTTTTTGCCACCATAAACTCGTTCCTCCGGAAGCTTCAACGGCATCAACTTTGCCAGCAACATCACCAGGTGGGATGGAGTCCTACCGACGACGGAATATCGCCTTCTCAAGTTTTACGGCTTTTCCAGAATTTTAACGGCTGCATTAAATGTCTTAAGAAAGAGAGAGAGAGAGAGAGAGAGAGAGAGAGAGAGAGAGAGACACGGACGACAACGACTCGTGCACGTTTTACACGTGTGTGAATTTTCCGTCGTAACCGTCACCGCTCATATTAATTTCTTTTTCAGTACTGCCAATACTTTTCGATGTATCGTACTTCGTAACTACAGATCATTCAGGGAGACATTTGTGAAATTCATAAGTAATTAAATGCGTCAACGAAATGGTAAGACATATGTACCTAGAAAATTTCTGTTTCTTGAGAAATATGAAAACTAATGAAAAAGAACGATGATGTACGCGTATAACGGCTGAAGATCAAAGTACATATTCTGTTGTAGATGTATGTAACTTATTATACACGATTATTAACTTTTTAGTATATACATATACGTGTAATATATGTCTATACTAGAAATATTTATGCCTCTAAACACCTATATATGCATACATATATATATATATATATATATATATATATGTATATATATATATATATATATATATGTATATGTATATATATTTATACACATATATTTGAACGATTATATCTTAGACAGGATAAAAGAAATAAATGTTCCTCTAAAGTATATGAAAACGTTGACTCTAAGTATAAATCCCGTTATATATGAATTATGAGATATCAATTCATCGAACGAGCACATAAATTCATGATGAATATAATTTCTTAAAATTATGTAGACGACGGCGGCGATGATGACGGCAGCGACGACGACGACGACGACAACAACAACAACAATGACGACGACGGAAGTAATAAAACAAAGGAACGATATCGAAGTATTCTGTCCTTCTTGAACGTTTAGCACGGTCCAGCGATCTTGGGTTCACGGTCCGTTTACGATCGCGCCTCAAGCGATAGTGAAGTTTCCGTAAGCCTCACTTCTCTTTCTCTCTCTTTTGTATCTCTTCGGTCTGCCGCCCCCACGCGACGCCCAGTTGACAGTTGACACCAGTTTGATGGTAGCCTGCATTGTTACTATTGTGCGAAATCGCGTAAGCGTGTTGGCTTGCCATTGTTGGAATCTCTCGTGCATCCTATTTCTGTCTCTCTTTCTCTCTCCCTTTCTCTCCCTCTCTCTCTCATTTTCACGTTTTCTCTCTCGTCTTGTTTCTTTCTCGTTCACCCTCGTACAGCCCCTTCCTATTTCTCTTTCTATCTATCTCTCTCTTTCTCTCTGTTTTACAGGCGACACGAACAAATGAATAATTTAGTGACAGAGAGATACAACCATGTGGAATTCGGATGAAAACAAGCGTATACAGTGGTGAATGCAAAATGGTCACATATGTGTATATGGGCACGCGACAACGTAACGTACGAGTATATATACATATGTATACATACATATATTCAGCCACATGACGTGCCACCCTCGTTGCTTTTTGTATTTTTCGAAAGAAAGACTGACGTGCGTTGCGGTTCTATCTCGTTCGAAGGGTCGAATTCGTTTCCACTAGGGACCAACTCTTTTTGTAACATTCTTTCGATCGAAGACGTTCGATTACGTTTAAATAACAAACGAATAATAATTAAGAGAATATACTATGTATAATAAAATATTTTAAGTGATTATTTTGGTAAAAAAAAAAAAAAAAGAAGAACAAAAAAAAAGACAAAAAATCTAGCTTATTATAATCGATCTGAGAATCGAATTGACACGCATTTCATTTTAAATTTCTCTTCGAAACAGCATATCGTTAATCGATTTAAAGACCGATTCTATCGATTCTTTTCGAGTGGCTAGAAATAAAGGGTGAAGGATATAAAGGTTTAGGCAAACGCGAATTAAAAGCGGCCACTCGCGGATGATTTCGGGAAGCAGCAGATGCGCGCGTCGGCTCGGAGTTACTTGTTGCGCCTTCGAATCGTGATAATCGCTTGGGTACTTATACCCTAATAAACGGTTAAGGCTCGCGCACATTCGCGTGGCGTTGTGCGCGAGAACGATAAAAGTCTGTGTTAGATAGACGAACTCGTAAATTACCGGGGTGAAGGTAACGCTTATTAAAGGAAATTCAGGGCGAGATATCGAGTATCGTCGACCTTTCGAAAATTTCGACTCTTCGAACAACCTGTTCCTATCATCGATCCAATTAAATGCCCTCGTATTTTTCTTTCCTTTCCGCGAAACCAATCGCTTTTAATGTAATCTTTATAAAGATGAGTCCACTTATTCATAAGATGAACATCAAAAACGAACGAGTATAAAGTGAAATTATTCGTCTTTCGATAAATTATAAATTCATTCGATATATCTTAAATGAATACGTAAACAAAATTTTTTTCATGATTGATATAAAACGATTCAATAGAAGAAGATACCAGCTGTTTCTTTTTTTTTCTCTTATCCTTTTATTTTTTTTTTTTTTTCTAACGATTAACATCGGCGCAAGTTTCTAATGAAAGTAAAAGGAAGGATTCGTGATGTGCGCGAAGTGGTAACAGAGACGTCAACCTGGTGCATTTCACGCGTTGGTAGACGACGACGATGCTCGGACACGTAGGAAGAATCAGAGGCAGAGGCAGAGGTAGAGGCAGAACCAGACAAGCACGCAGGCACGCACGCACGCACGCACTCACGCACGCATGCACGCACGCACGCAGGCAGGCAGGCAGGCAAGCACGCACGCGTTACTCGAACGCATTCACGAGAAGAACACGCCGCCGCGGATGCACCTCGCCGCGTTTGATAATGCATTAACGCCGGTGGATCAGAATATTAGCATAGCATACGCCCATCGCATTTGAATTGAGAGGCAGCAGCCCCTCCGTGTATAAGCAGAAGCGAGGAGAAGGCGTCCCAGCGTCTCTTTGTCATGCTAATACGGCATCCATCCTGGGCCAAGCGGCAACAAGAGTGAGACAGATAGACAGACAGACAGAGAGAGAAAGACGACGGTGAGGGGGTGTTCAAAGGGGAGGGAAAGGGGGATGCGAGCTTGCCGAGGGAGATGACTCTGCACCGTTTACGCTTCTCTTGCGGTTCCAAGCTCGCTTCCAGAAACAGGAACGAGACTCGACGACGGCCTTACGCTCGGTATGAGTTGTCTACCACGATTCCATTTCTCACCCCCTTCGTTTCCCTTCCAACCCCTATCTTTTCTCCCCTCTTATGCTTAGCGATAGAACTCATTCGACTAGTCGATAATAGTGTTCGAACCTACTCCTATATGTTTTGTTACATTTGTACAATTATCGTAGAAAATGATTTAATATCTGTTCAAAAAAAAAGAAGAAAAAAAGAAAAAGAAAATAAAATAAAATGAAAAAAAAAAAAGAAAAGAAAACGAACAAAGTCCCATCTACTCGATTTGATATTTTATATATTCATTATCAATTATTTGTTACATTGTCTTTGAAAAAAAATGATGGATAATCTTTAAAGAGATTTTTTCTTTTTTCTTTTTTCTTTTTTCTTAAATAATACGTACGTAAATCAATGAATCGATTCAAGAAGCAAACGTGTCTATACAATACTCGAATCCAATTAATCCATTGGAATTAGTTACGTCGATCGTTGAACGACGAAATCGCTGATACGTCTTTTGATAAATCTTGCGCGAACACGCTACTCGGAGATGAATTCGAGGAGAGAAGAGGATGATGCTACGACGATCAAATGCTTTTCTCTCTATCTATCTATGTATCTATCTATCTATCTATCTATCTATCTATCTATCTATCTATCTATCTATTTATCTATCTGTCTATCTCTTTCTCTTTCTTCCTTTATCATATAAACGTAGATAATTATCCGACATTAATGATAGGTCAGCATTGTCGGTGATCTATGAGTTATTCACGCTTTAGGTTAGTCCTTCGATCCTTGGAGATAAGTCGGACCGAGAAACGACGACGACACAACGACGACAACAACTTATATCTATGTAATTAATTTATTAAATCGTTTGCTTTGAATCAAAATGATAGAAGGAAAGACCAAAAGAGAGAGGGAGAGAGAGAGAGAGAGAGAGAGAGAGATTTATACTTTGTTCTACCGAAGATCAATATCTTTTCGCGTAAAATGATTTTAGATAAGAGCGTCCGATGCAAATTAGATGCCAACGGGGTCGATTCCACTTAAGAAATTTACGTACATATATACGTATCTTTCTGTATAATAAAATGACATCTTTATAATGGAAACTTCTCTTTATATCGAACGAAAATTCTATGGTATACACTGTAAAGGCCGATAATTCTCTATCTCTTTAAGGTCAAGATACGGTCTACTTCGATTACAATTTATAGGAAAGATCCTTTTATTAAACGATCGTTTAAACTTATCTAATTCATGTATATTTCTAATCGTACATCAACATGAGAATCAATCTTACATTTAATTGTTAGAAACCGATCGAAAAATTCTTTTTAATGTTTCGAAATGAAATAGGAAAAGATAAAGAGAAGACTGATCGAAAAAAACAGACGATCTGTGATCTCTTAGCGTGACGTTACGTCATACTAACATAAGGAAAAAAAAAAGAAAAAGAATAAAAGAAAAGGGATGGAGCGGTAGGGAGAGAGAAAGAGAGAGCCTTTTCGAAAGGCTTTTTCCTGGCGGCTTCTACGTATCGGACGTTCTTATCTTCAGTCGAAGCTGACCAGTGGCGCGCGGCAAGAGCTCCCAAGTGAAATCAGATAACGTGCCGACGGAGACAAAAGAATGCATTAGCCAACCGACCCGCTAATTAACCGCTCTTCCATTTTCGAGGATAGGCGTGACCCCGGAGACGAGAAAGAGAAAGAAAGAGAGAGAGAGAGAGAGAGAGAGAGAGAGAGAGAGAAACAGAGATCGAGAAACCCGATTGTTAGTGAGATCAGCGTGCACTTTATATTCCGCAATGACAAATTGTACATAAATTACTAGGAGCTAAGAACAAGCGTGATCGGTCGCACCTTCGAGATTGGTTTTTTTTTTTCTCTCTTCGTTAAACCTAGTAAGTATCATTGACTATTCACGATCCCTTTCGTATTTCCGCTTCGAATCGTAGTTTCTCCTGTCTGTTAATAACGAGAACTTTTTCAAGTGCGATTAAAAGCCAGTAATTATAACGTATATAACATTTATATTCAAACGATAAATGCAAATTTGAAACGAAACCTTCATCAGTCCCGTATTATGCTATATATTTTCTTTCCAACTGTGATCCACATATTTAAATATTATCCTCGTTAATAATATAACCCTTGAAACTATTATTTTACCAGAATAAACGTGATACAAAAGGAATATAAAATTAATTAATATCTTGATACAGGACATTGACGTAGGTTAAAGTTTCATAAGGGCCAACTTATATTTCTATCTTCATAAGTTAATAAGTTTTCCCTTTTATTCTCAATCGATATCGTCCTATCCGATAAGACGAAAGTTCAAGAAAACTTATCCACAAAATATATTAATAACGAGGGTGAAAGTCTTAGTTTAATTGAACGGCAGATAGGATGGAAAAGTGAAGTCTCGATTTAACGTGGAAATAGAACGTAATTCTACATCGATATAATTATGTTTATGTTGGGCTTGATATTACATCGTTGTACTGTTACTCACGCTCGAAAACCGCAAATCATCTACGACTTTAATGAGAGAGGAGTTCGCTTACCTGAAACAGAAATAAGGGCAGAGACATTAGACAAAACGTGGGCAAGATGATGCGTGGGAGGCGTTTGACAACGTATAGAGTACATTAATCTTAGGGATTGTAGCGTTTGTACCTAGTTAACGAAATTTACCGTGTCACTTTCATTTGTACGTCTCTCGATCGTGCCCACGCATGATTCCACGACCTATTCGCGCGTCACGTATCAACCGCTTCAGGATGAAGAAGCTATGGAATCGAGAAAGTTTCATTTTCTTTCATACGTCGCCATACATTCAAACAACTAATTCACGTGTTCGTAATAAATTAGTAGGAAGTAACGATACTATAGGGAGAACAATAAACGCATGTCACAAACGGCAATTAATTTTAACAAGAACATTTTCTTATCGGTGAGGGAAAAAGAAAAATAATTTTCTTTTTTTTGCAATAAATCGATAAGATTTCTCTTTCAGAGATTTATATTATATATATATATATATATATATATATATATATATATATATATGCAGTAAATCGACGTTCGTGTTTTCGTGCAAGAAATACAATAACTGAGAATAAGTATTTTTCTTCTTTCGTCAACGAGGAGGTGTTATGCGTACTTACATGTCCACGAATGGATGCACGAGCTTCGAAAAGAAAATCTTATTCTTTAAGGAAACTAAAGTTGTCCGGAAGTGCCACTTGTCGGTCCTTATTTGTGGTCGAAAGAACACGAAGACGCGTGTCACGAAGAAGACGGAAGTCGAAAAAAAGAGATGCTATTATTATTGGTCCGGTCATGTCTATCATCGTATGTTTTGTGAGGAAAGAAGCGTGTAAGTGGCTTTACCTGGACAGGCGACACACCGTGACAATTTCCAGTTCGTTTAACAGCCCATGTATCATCTAAGTGTCTCGCACTATCTCTAAGTTCCTCGATTATATGCATCGTGAACTATCACGCAGTAATAATCGCAGAGTTTACGGTATTTACTTCTAAATGAAATTAGAAATAAATGAAGTATCTATGATTATTTTAAAAATTCGAATCATATTAATTTGGAAAAAAATTCTTCAATAAAAATTAAATCCGGCATGGACAAAATTTCTAATGAAATTTAACGACTTGAAGCTTTCAAAAAATCCTTCGCATACGATTTAATACCATTTTAACCAATAACCATTAATACCATTCTAACCATAAAATAGCAGGTTTACAATAACACTTGTCGCACGATTCGTACAATGGTCTTTTGAGGTCGTTAGAATGTCAGCCTTCAACCTGGCATTATTGGTCAGGTAAAGTATGTATTAGCTCTATTGTCGAGACTCTACCTGAAGCAGGTGACACAAAATGACAAGAGTTCTTTAAAGGTAAAAGCAATGGAACTCGAAGATTCCTTGAGGAACATTTCGAAAGGACCGATGGTTGAACATTGAAAGTGTCGTCGACCCGGTGACATCGCGTGCACGTCAACGATCCGCAAAAGCGTAACAGGATTATCCCCAGGGGGAATAAAGTCGAGGCGGAAAGTCGCAAAGGCTGCCCTTTGTCGCACCTCGACCCCCATTGTGTGCGCGAGACGAATCCTGAAAGCGTCGTTCGGTCTTTCCTGACATCGACGGGATCTCTCGAAAGATCGAAAGATTGTGTCGATCAGCGACACAACTTCTTTCCCTTTGTTCGTTCGAGCCCCCCTACTACTATCGCGAAACGGACGATCAGCTACATACTTTTATTTCGCTGTAGGAGAATCGACGATCTCCTTGACATGTCGATCGATCTTACGATCGATTTGCCCGTCATAAATTCTAACTACGATCGTATAACAAATTATTATCAGATATGGCTTGAATAATCAGTTAAGTTTACGGGTTAGTACCAAAGAATTCTTGGGAAATATCAAATGGTGAGATAGGTGTGGTGGTCGCGTTTCGAATCTTAACGTCTCGGCCGAGATGACGAAGCTGGATAGTAAAGTAGAAAGGAGAAAAGAGATAGAGAAGAACGAAACGAAGAAGAAGAAGAAGAAGAAGAAGATGATGATGAATAAGATGGAGAACAAGGTGGAAAGGAAAGATGGTAAAGAAGTGGGAGAAGGGGAGGAGGAAGAAGAGGAAGAAAAAGAAGAAGAAGCAAACCGAAAGACAGTGATGAAATCGGTGGTTTCAACGATGTCGAGATGCAAGAGGGGTAAGAGGCTCGGCAATTAACTTAAACGAACCGGGAGTGGCGTGACATGTACTTTGTCGCGCACGTCTTCTGACATCAGGCACCGTGAGAGACAATAATGGCTCCGGGTGCTTCGTATCTCGGCAGTTATTTCACACGGCGGCGTGGTCTTCTCCGAACGCCTTGCTCGCTGCCTTCTGCGTTTTATGGATCGAATTAAAACACGTGATACTGCTGAATGTAAAAAAGATATAAACACGATCCTTCCAACTTAATAGCTTAGGTTACAACGAATTTTCTTTTTGAAATTTATTCGAGACTACCCATTGTTATCGATATAAGTTAGGTATACCTACCTGAGATATTAAAAATTGTCAAAGGTTATTAATAATCTTGAAAACGTTGAATGTGTGACGAATACGAAGGGTTTCTTTTTTTGACTTCGTCAGGCAGATGAAACGACTTAAAAACCGACAAAGATATTTCATTGGTTCGTCCGATTTAATTTTTACTAAACCATGACAAATTTTTTTGATCTCCCTACGATATAGAGAGATAATAATTTTAAGCGCTTCATGTAATAAAGGCTTATCGTTTCTTTCTATCTACCCGAGAGTACGATGATTTCGTACTTTTTCATTAGGCTGCTTTCGTGCGTAATATGTCAAAGAAATATTATGTTTGTGGTATGTGCGTGTTGAATGTATATGCTGCCACGAGATACTATCGTATATAGGATTTCGCGAGTTTCTCAGGACGAGTAAGATTCGGATCGGTGTTAAGTAAAATTCGCGTGGAATGCCGCGAGGTGTCTTAATGCGTTCTAAATTGCTCGAGCTGTGCCCCTTAATTGATTGACAAAAAGAGCCGCTGGTAAAAGAGCGTTCTTCTGTTACATTATGTACACGTAGGAAGACTCACAGGTGAAAGACTCACCGTGTTACCTTATCTTCGTTCAACACATCACGGTTTGTCTCTTTGGTGTCCTACGATACATGTTTCACCTAACTCCTTACGTGTCTTCGTAAACTCTGCCCGCTCGTTTCGTTTTCTTCTACTTCGGACAAATTGAGTTTTAATGCTTCCCTTCGCTGGCAATACCCTCCAGCTGTACGTCTTATACCGATAATAACGGGGCACACATTCAAGAAAATCGACTTTCCTAAGACTTCTGTCGCGGGAAATGATACGCTTCAGGTATGATTTGTATGGTGACTCAATCCTCTAATTCACTTGATCTGCCTCTGCCATTTAACGACGAATGTGCTTCGAGGATTCTTTTCTTGACCTGTTTTATTATGGAAAAATTCTCTATGGCTTAATGGGTATACTGTAAATGACGTAACTACTTATAGGTGTGTACAATTTTATAACATAACATACATACCAACGATTACTAACATAATTTAACATAAATTCCAAGATGTATGTTTTAATATTAAAATGATATTCAGAATACCAGAAAAATAAAGATTTATTTCTCGTTGTCTCGGACAAAATCGTCCGTAGAAATACCGTCGAAAATTCGACAACGCCTCGAGCGGAGGATAATCGATTATTTTCAGAGAAGCGCTCGAATCGAATCCTCATCCCTAATTGGCCATGCGAGAGAATCGCGAAGGCAACGATTCGTAAAAAAGGACTCTTGTGTCACAGTCTCACAGTAATTTAAATCTCATTATATTGGACCGTGGTTTGCGGTTTGGATACAGTGGTACTCATCTCTCCTTCTCCGGCTTTGCATATTCGCTTCCGTGAATTTGCGTCTGATAAAAAAAAAAAAAAAAAAAAAACACACGTATTATTATTTAAAATTATTAATGGATCTTACATTCTTCACGAAAAGAAATAAAATAAATTTCTTTGGAAATTACGAGAATAAGAGATTGAATATTTCCATTACTTTAATCGAAACGTGCCAACGTTTTTAACTCTTTAGACATAATTTTAATATTCATCGATCTCCAATGACCTTAATATTTTTATTCAATGGAAAACGTAAGGCGAATTTGACGGGCACATATTTTCTAACAATTTTTTTGAGAAACACTGACACAACAATATACCCATTCAGATGTTATTGGCAATCAAGCAAGGGATACGTGCGTATAACGACAATGTGAATTACAACGTTTTTTTTTTTTTCTGGACGAGGATTACACGAAAATAATACCTTTATACCTACAGTTCGACGTCTTCGAAAAGGGGAAGAATGAGGAATGTAAAAAAGAAATAGAAAAAGAAAAAAGAAAAAGAATTAAAAGGAACAAAAACAAAAGGAAAACACGTGCCGCCTGCAATCATATGAAATCTCGTCCGGTTTGAGGGGGAAAGGAGGGAAGTTGAGAGGGGAATGCAATTTGGAAAAATATCGACGAATATAAAAGTCTATTCGAAATTGAATTCTCTATGCATATCCCGAAACTAATAAATATCTACTAAAAATCAATATGCTTCTTAAACGAACGAGGGATATTTTAATAATAAAAAAAAAAAAGAAAAAGAAAAAAGAAAACGATTATCGAATTAAGTTGTCGAACGTCTCTATGAATAAAATAGCGAGGAAGAAGAAAATATGACAAGGTTAAGAGTATGAATATCATTCATCGAAGAAAGGGATGGCTCGTTTGAGAGGGTCGAAAGCGTACTCACAATTCCACGGAGATAGGGGGGTAGATAGAAGGAAGGCGAAAAGGAAAGAAAAAAAGGAGGGTGGATGGCATATCGCGGCTTGGAAGAAACATCGGGATCGGAGCAACAAGTGGTAGGAGGATGCGAAACAGAGATCGACGGATGTCAAGCCGTGGGGAAATAAAAAAGTCACCCTTATACTGTACCAGAGTTGAGAGGCTAATAAAAGGTCGCGACAACGAGCGACGAGGAGGGCCAAGGCGTTCTATATACAGGAAAGAGATCCTTAGCGAATGAAAGAGAGAGATAGCAGATCAATGTGTATATATACGTGTATGCGTGAAAGAGAGAGAGAGAAAGAGAGAGAGAGAGAGAGGGATCCCTTAGAATCGGATGAAAAAAGGGAGGAACAAGTAGAAAGAAACAGGAAGCTTAAACGTTACTGCAAACGATACAATAGAATTTTATCACACTACCTTTTATCTTTTCTCTCTTTCTCTTGTTTTTTTTGCTCTTTGTGGTAGAATTCAGTGACGAGCTACCGTAGATGTTTCTGGCCATTACGTGCGACGACCCACGCACGAGCTCGACACCCTAACGACGACGTGTAATGCATTTTATGGCTGGAGTCTTTCCGACACTATTTCTTTCTCTCTCTCCCTTTTGCTCTTTCTCTCTCTCTCTTTCCCTCTCTCTCTACCTACCTCACTCTCTCTCTCTCTCTCCCTCTCTCTTTCTCTCTCTCTCTCTCGCGCACGCGAGGGATAATGTTTGGATTATATTCTCAACCGTGAAAAGTGGAAAATGTATATCGAAATAGTATTATAATAAACATAGATTTTCTAGATATGGAAATGGTAATATATCAATATTGCGTTATCATAGTTTTTGATGTAACATTCGACGAAGGAAACATTGGTACAAATGGAAATAGAACGAAAAGTATAAAATTAAAGTTACATAGTTAACGTTCGTTCGTTCGTTCGTTCGTTCGTTCGTTCGTTCGTTCATTCGTTCCTCGAGGAAAGTTTTACTTACGAAATCGGTAGGTACGTTCTCATAGCAACAGAAAGAGGAAGAAATTTCGTAGGAGGATCGGCGATTCAATTAATTCCAGAGCGAAACGAGGCGTAGAGCTTTGATCCAGCTGCTACGGAATATCGCGAGTTCACCCCGATGGAAAACAAATACCTATAGGAAGCACCGAAACGAAACTCTTCGGCTGCTTAGCATTACGTAAAAAGCAATTACGTGGGAATGTTTCTACGTTGATTGGTATCGGGAGATGGCCTCCGCCCATCTTCCTCTACTCGTTGTTGTGCCTCTCCTGTTCGTTGGCAGGAACATAATCGTGATAGCCAATGCCTGGGGTCTCTTCTTCTCTTCGTATCCACAGGCGAAATGTATCCGATGTTAAAAAAATACGATTCTCCCGACTGTTGGATGCTCGATGTCGGTGATTGTGTAGCCTCAAGTCTTCCTGGTGTTAGTGCTGGACGAGGGAGGCACGTGTCACTTTGAAGCGCAATAGACTGGAAGGGTGACTCGTACCAATGCAAAAATTTTCCACCAAATCTCGTTATCTTTTCATTTGCCAAATGCAGAATCCGGTGTCCGACGTTTGAATCAGACTGTTTTACCTAATGGACAGACCGTGCTAGGTTTTATTGATTTTTTTGAAAAATTCCTGTCAAGTTTTGTAACAACTTTTGCGAACAATGAGAGGAATTTCACCAAGGATACATTTTGTGAGTTAGATTTGCAAGAAAACTCGTCGAGAATGGGGGAGATAGAGCGATTGTCCACGATTACAGACAAACGGACAGAGAGAGAGAAAGAGAGAGAGAGAGAGAGAGAGAGAAAGAGAGAGAGATAGAGATAGGTAGAGAGGGAGAGAACGAGAGAGAGAGAGAGAGAGAGAGAGAAAGAGCAAGAGGGAGTCTGTACCCTAAACGTAAACGGAGTTCGGACAAACCAAACCGGAAACCCCCGCGGGCATGTGCCTGGCGACCTCTGTGATCGGCGTTCCGTGTAATCGCCAAGTATGCAGATGATTAAATTTGCAACATCATCGCGGCAACCCTAAAAGCCGGGTAAAGGGCTGAGCCCAACGGCCAAGCGAGTGGGAGGGCAAGCAAGACTCGATTCATGGATGCTAGGAGTTTGACTCGCGGTTTGCCAAAGGATCGTCTTCCGGTAGAGGAGGCTTAAGATTTCCGAAGCAACTTCGTATCTTCCGAACTACTCGCGAAATCGTCTGCGCGCTTACTCCATTATATACGAATTTCGTACATACGTGAATTCGTCACAAATGTAATATATAATATAAATCGAAAATTTACCAACGATCAATTAATATTTCCGATTAACAAATATAGATATGTCACATATCTTTCTAATAGTTAAAACTATACAATATATATATATATATATATATATATATATATATATATATATATATTGATATCGTTCAAAAAATCATAATAAATTTCTCGATTTTTAAACCTATAAATATAAACTTATTATAAATTTAATATAAACCTAAAAATATATATTTAATGTAAACTTATGTATATATGTATGTATGCAGATATGTATATTTGAAAATATTATTGATCCTATCCATAAACAAAAAATATTCTATACTTATATTCTAAATAAAGTTTGCGTTTCCATGAGTTTGCACGCACGTCGTTTTCGATGATCCTCAAGTATATCTCCGAACTATCCGTTAAAGAATCAAAGACCATTGTTCGGTCATATCTAGATGAAATTCCAGAGACACGTCAAAGCCCATCGATCTGGAAAATATCATATTTTTTTCCGGGGGAAGAAAATAAAGAAAAAAAGAAAGAAAAAATGTCGGTAAAGATCTTGGTTCGTTTGGCAAAGAGCCGGTAGCTCTTCCTAAATTCTATTGTCGTGACTATTTTCTCTTTCTATCTCTCTCTCTCTCTCTCTCTCTCTCTCTCTATATATATATATATATATATATATATATATATATATATATATCTTTCTCTCTAACATTCACTCCCTTCCTGCAGCGAAGAACTATCCAGGTAACGTCACGTTGAATGGCCGACCAATCACAATATTTTTGACGAGTTATGTCAGCACATAATGCCCGTGGTAAGGGTGTTGTACGGCGAAGAACGGTTAAGTTTTTCCACGGGGTCCGCCATAAACTGTGGCGGCGCATTCAGAGGAACACATGCGCCTGCAATTCGCGGCGAACGCCACAATGGTCCGGAGAAGGTCCTTGAGCCTTTTAAAAGGCACAAAGACACGCGTACCCTCCTCCTTATTCTCATCTCTTTTTTTTCTCTCTGTCTCTTCTTTTTCTTTCTGTCTTTTACTCTCACTCTCTCTTTCTCTCTCTTTCGTATAACAGTCCCTTCCTCTTTTCTGGCATCCTGCTTATCCCAGGGCCATACGTTGGGGTCCCTCGGGATATAGACGCCGTCGAGCGTGCGTAACGCGTTCAGCAGCCCGTGAGTTATGAGGGAACACGCCGCGCAATATTAATATTTTGTATCATCCTTGGTTGTCTTCTTCCTCGATGCTAGGAGAATTCGCTGCGATGCTCTATCTCTCTCTCTCTCTCTCTCCCTTCCTTCTCTCTCTCTCTTTCTTTCTCTCTTGTGTATGTGTATGTTCTTGCTAGGATCTCAGAACGTAACCATCCAGAACCCTCTTCTGGTTTTTCCGTCTTTTGTCGTTTGAAGTCGTTCTTCGTGCCGCTTTTCGAGAGAAAACTACAAGAAAGACAGGAAAGAGAGAGAGAGAGAGGGGGGAGAGAGAGAGAACAGGATAGAAAGGACAGAGTGGAGCTTTTCCAAAGGGAACCTACGTTTGAGATTTGATATCCTATGGATTTTGCGAGATGGGATAAAAATATTCGTTCCAGAAAAATTTCAATGTACTTTTCTCAACCCTATATGGCTAAAAACGTGAGTTTTTAGGAGAAAAAAATATAGGAATGGTACATATACAATTTTTTTTTAAGTGAATGAAAATTGATTCGCTCGATTTAATTAAATATGGATAATCGTTGCTGCGTTTCATCAAGACAATAGGACATTAGATTTTCTCTTTAGTTTCGTTTGTTTGTTTCATTTTGACAAAGGGGATGGCGTTAGGAATGAAGGAAAGATGGTGTGGGTGTACATATCGTATACTATCCGACGATTCCCGTTTTCCACGAAGCTGAGGCCAAATCGAGAAGAAGATGGGACGAGCTCAGGTGGCATTGTTCGACTGGATGTTGAAGCATCATCTAAACTAATTGTTGACAGCCGGACAATGGCGAACCAGTAATAATAACTTGCCCGCTGTGAGATGTATTGTGTACCATCTCAACGTCTTTACCTGAGATTCCTCGATGGAAGTTTAGTCGAGAGGTAGAAAAGCGTAAGCAAAATTTACTTTGCGATATTATTTTTCCAGAAAAATATTGCAATTTTTTTTCTCCTTTTTTTTTTTTTTTTTTTTTTTTCTTTAGACGAAACCGAATTTCACGATTAATTGAAGGACACGTAGGATTATAAAAGAAAGAACGAGGAATGGGATGACGAGCCTAGAGAATTAGGATCGTCTGTGTGGTGTGTCGATGAAAAAGAAAAAGAAAAAGAAAAAGAAAGGAACGAAAGAAACAAAAAAAAAAGAATATACGTGCTCCATAGAGCATAACCAAGATAGATGAAAAAGCATAGACGATATTGGTATGTCCTACGTGATAGATTCTAAAGCGTTTCCGAATTCAAGTCGAACGCTTCGATTTCCTACGGGAGACCTCGTCACACTCTTCTCAAGAAAATAAAAAGAAAGATAGAGATAGATAGAAAAAGAAAGAGAGAGAGAGAGAGAAAGAGAAAGAACCTTTCTTTTTCCCAAGAGGGGCGTCGATGTTGACAGGAGGGCTTCCTTGCAAAAACAATGCACGAGGATGACTGTCAGTCTGACTCGGCATCGAGGCTAGAAATCGCGCCCTCACCCTCGGTATATACGAAGTGAGAAAAGAAGAAGGTGTGACCATGGCCCCTCCCATCCATGAAGGAAAAGAAAATTATGACCTAAACAGTACTTTTTGGTAAAAGCGGTTATTTGTAACATTTCTTGACACCCTGGGTGCCATTGTTTCTTCCTGTTGTTGACTAGCATTCGGTATTATGAGCACACACATAGGTACCCCGGGAACGAACCGACGCTGATGTGCCGTGAACCAAACGGTGCCGGCCCCTAATGACGTCCACGGTTCTCGTAATTCGGCAAAACGAGCCGCTAATTGCGGTCGTTCGTTATTTTTCCGAAAACGAAAGAACACGAAGAGGATGACGATCGTTGGGCCCTGCGAACGAAACTACCGCGAAAATGTGCCTCGTCATCGCATTCCTAATTTGTATCGATTGGATTCTTTCTTCTTCTTCTTCTTCTTCTTCTTCTTCTTCTTCTTCTTCTTCTTCTTCTTCTCCTTCTTCTTTTCTCTTCTTCCTTCTTCTCTCTTCTCCTCTCTTCTTTTCCTCACCTTCTCATTCTTCTTACAATTTCTTTTTGTTTGTTACGGTAGGAGCAGCAAGCTTGTAACGCACCACGAAATTCAACGGATCCGCAGAATTTTTACATCTAATCTATCGTCGTCGATCTGTTATTATTATATATTTCCTAATCATTACGAAGATCTTTTCTATTTGAGATAATTCAAATCGATTTGATTTATAATCGCAAAATCAAATCTCTCGAAAAATATATAACTTCCTGATGAATGGTATTATATTTTTTTGTTGCCATCTGTCTTGTAATTTTTTAGCCGATCATTGATACAAAACGTCGTAGCTGGAGTCGAATATTCGATAGGAAGTGAAGAAGGAGGAGAGTAGGTAATGCTCAAAACGATCACGGGTGGAATCTATTTCCATCCATTTACGTTCGCCGTTCAAGGACACGGAAAGAGAGCTCCTGCCCGTCAGCCGCTTCGATTCTAAATTCAATTCGTTTTCTGGGAGAGAACGATCGTGGTTGGTAAGAGCACATGGCCCTCTTACCTCGATTGCATCGTCAACTACGATGCTGCTACATTTTCTTACGGAGTAAACGAAAGGTTCAGGGTTTGTGGAAGGGACCTACATCTACCACGATCATCAGCCGGGATCCCTTTTCCTTTCTACTTCTTTTTTTTTTTTCTTCATCCTCTTTCTTCTTTCATTACTTTGATTCGAAGGGAACGAAGCGTTCGACAATGGCTCATGTTTGCATACGGATATGCGTCTCGCATTTACGCGGCTCCTGTGGTCGTTCTCCGCAATGTAAAAAAAATAAGAAGAGACTGTTCTCCGGGATGAGAACACGGTCCTCGAAATGAAAAAGAAAAAGTTTTCTCTTTGTCCGAAGATACTATTACCGAAGATATTATTGTTATGTACCGACGTTGTTAATTATTTTTCTTTTCTCGATGTGTCTTTACGTCCGAACTTGGTTTGTTTTTCTTTTTTTTTTCTATTTTTTATTTTTTTTTCCTTTTTTTTTTTTTTTTTTTTTTTTTAGAACGAACGTCTTGGAAACATCGGACATGACATTGAATGAGACGTTGTTCATAATAAATGTAAAATTAAATAGCTGAGATCTCAAAGAACAAAAAAGGAAAGAAAGAAAAAGATGTGTCGTTTCTTAAGTTATTGGGCGATTTTTAATGATGCCACGCAGAGATACTTTTGCAAGGAACTGTATGAGTCTCGATACTTCGAAAATGTCGCGTGCGTATGTCTAATTTTCGAGGCGTTCCTCGAAACGTCGGCATGTTGGTTTCGATCGATGAGAAGGCCTGCAACATCTGCTTGTACAATCTACGGCACACATATCGGAAACGTATGTATTCCACGAGACGCTTTGGATAAAGCAAAGAAAATTATCGGAACGTTTCGTACACGCCGTACGGTTGGTTTCCTCCCACTTCGCGAGGATAAACGAACCATCTGCGTCGATTGACCGCATCGTTTGTTGTACCGACCCAAACGACGGAACTTTTTTTCTTTTTTTTTCAATATTACCAAGCCGCACTCGGCGTGCTCTTCTTCGTTATTCCGAATGACGTCCTTTATGTGAACTCTATGTGTACTTCCTACGCTTGTAAATATTATTAGAATAAACTCTTCAAGTAAAATAGGATCAAAATATACCCACAAGTTTCGGTGAAAGAAAATCGTTATATATAAAAGACAATATAACATACATAGGTACACCCTAACCTACATATATATATTATTTTTGAATCAATTCGTACATATAATCACGAAATAAGATCGGGATAGAGAATCAAATAATTTTCTAAATAAATTCTATAGAAACAATTAATTTTAATTACGCGATGACGTTCATGTAGAGAAAGAGAAAGACAGAGAGAGAGAGAGGGAGAGAGAGAGAAAGGGAGAGAGAGAGAGAGAGAGAGAGAGAGAGAGAGAAAGAAAAGAAACCAATAACATTTCTTCGAAGCTTTGTTAGAATTCAATTCAATTCCAAGTACTTATCTCTAAGAACGTTATCAATAAACTCAAAGTCTCCGAGTTCTCGGAGCAAAGCCAATCGATCGTCCTCGACTCGATCTTCCCACGTGCACGCACATAATCGACTAGCTCGAAGAGAAGTCGAAAAACGCAGCGTCCGAGCTGGTCGTTCGCGATACGCCGGTTCTTCTTACGTCGATGTCTCGACGAAGTATCGAAGCGTGCAGATGCCGATGATATCGGAACTATAAAAAGACTCAAAGGAGATTCGAGAGAGAAAGAGAGAAAGAAAGAAAGAGAGAAAGAGAGAGAGAGAGAGAGAGAGAGAGAGAGAAACATTGAGTGTGGAGAACGTCGAAGGAGGTTCGAAAGTGGAACGAAATAATTTTGCGGCGTGCGACGACGTGATCGTTCGTTCTCTCTCTCTCTCTCTCTCTCTCTTTCTTTCTTTTACTCTCTCTTACTCTTTCGAAGTCCTCTCGTCCTCCATCGAAGAGAGACGAGACCGCAAAATTTTCGTCCTCGCGCCATCGTGCGGCAAGAATGCGGCCGATCGAGAACCTTAGCGGCACATTGCCCATCTTTTTTCGACCTTCTCACCGTCTTCCTCCTCCTCCTCCTCCTCCTCCTCCTCCTCCTCCTTCTTATTCTTCTTCTCTTCTTATTCCTTGTCGATGGACTTTCGACAAAATTACCCTCCTCGGGTGACACCGCGTCTCGTAATGGTCGGTTCACATCGCATTCCTGCACGCAAGCCCGCCAGGCGACACTTTGGGTAACGATCGGTTTTGCGGGACGATCGCCGAACTGCGTGGCCAAAGTGTGGACCAAATGGTGATTCCTTCCGAATCAGACCACAAATATTATTTACACCCCCGTCTGTAATGTATGCACAAAGAAGCGGAAAAAGAAGAAGAAGAAAATAGAAAGAAAAACAAAATCAGGAGCAAAAAAAAGAGATTGAGATAAAAAAAAATAAATATAGTATACCAATTGAAAGATTTATAATATCGTCTTCTCTGATAGGATTCTTCTTGCACGATGTTTATTTTATCTTGTTTTTTTTTTCTTTTTTTTTTTTATCATATATCATCAATAGCAAAAGAAACAAGAAAGGTGTCGAAATATAGAAATCGGAAAATCCAAAAAATTTTTCTTTTTCTTTTCTTATGAATTTTCTCATAAGAGTATATATTAACGATATAATATCAATTTAAATGGCAGAAGTGTGAACGTCATACGATTAACGAACGCGTTCCTGTACGAACGTTGTGTTCGCCATGTTGAATATGCTCTTTTAATAAATCGAGATCTTAGCTGGGGTCACGTTCGATTTGTTCCTTAGCGAAAATATTTTTCATCATTCTCGTCGCAGCTGTCGACAACAACGTCCAAGTCTTCTCTTTTACCGTGACTTTCTCTAAACGTTTACGAAGATTACGGTCAATAAAAATAACGTCGCTCGTTATTGTTGTCCAAGACTTGCGGATACGCTATAAACGATAATAATCGTCCTCGTTGTTTGATGTCTGTTGTTATCTATGAAATCTAACGCTTTTCTCTTCTTCTCGATAAATTCTATGAAAATTGCCATAAATGATATGACCATAAATTCATGTCGAGCTTTTAGTTTTGTTCATTTGTAACGATTTAAATGCATACATGAAAGAAATAATATACAAGAATTTAATATTATTTTTCTACGTTTATACATATTCTTTTTTAGATAAAAAATATACGAGTTATTTACTATTACATGCATAAACTAGTGTATTAAATTGGTCAATTATTGTCGTTCTATTAAACTTCTAATGATTTATTTCTTTAGACAATAGCAGAAATTCAATATAACGTTAGCCCTTAAAAGAATATAAAGATGATAAGATAATTAAAAAATTACATTGTTATAATTATTTTTAACTTAATTTTATGAGAAATCAAATTGTCGCATATGTTGAACATTAATACGTCGTAATTCTAAAATCACGTATAAACGTTATTAAATATATAAATCGTAAGAGCTTATGATCGTACATCTTACCTTCACGGTGACTCCTTGAAGACTGATATCGCTCGTTTCAGATAAACATAATCAATTGTTTAATTCTTAGAAAATTCTAGGACTGTAGACTATGTTTTTAGAACAGATTAATGTTTTTGTCTCCTTCGCAATATTATTGTTATTATTACTCTCTTTACTCTTAAAGGGAGTCATAGATCGATACGTACATACATTAAATTCATATCAAACATACGTTTATCTCTCACTTAACGGTTTTCTATCCGTCATTTATAATCCACATTACACCCGTCATTTGCAATTTACATTGTACCCGCGTTGTTTATTTCATCGACGTTCACGGATAATTAATGAATGACCAGTTGACGACCAGAAAATAAATACAGTCTATCGAGCGCTATTAGACGAATTATCGATTGAAAAACATTTTCACGTATAAAAATAAATGAGCATGCTTGGATGAGAGAACGTTATATATTTCCGAATCGTTAAACATTTACGTTTTACGAGGTGCATACGAACGATAGTAAATTTTTTTTATCTCATTAAAATATTTATTTAATTTTTAACAATTAATGATCGACGATACGAGTAGATTTATATATTTGAAATGGATGGATCTAAATAAAAAAAAAAAAAAAAAAAAATTAAAAAATAAAAATAAAAAAGATTACACGTATAGATATATATATATTATTAAACAAGCGGATATGAAAAGTTATGGCTATGCAAATTGATGGATGAGTATAATAAAATCGTTTTTTATTTTCTCTCTCTCTCTCTCTCTCTCTCTCTCTCTTTCATTCTTTTCTCTTTTCTTCTTATTTTATAGTCAAGTGCCACCCTTATGACTCGTCGGACATGGGTGGTCGAGTCGCTGACCGGATTCGAGGAAGCATCTCTATGGACGCTGTCAAGATCGTTACCTATAGCAAAGTCTGCGGAGAAAGCGGTTGTCACAGACCATCACTCGCGTAATCGCGCGACTAGTCGCGAAAATAGAGTCTCTAGATTCGTCGAGACCGAGAAAGGATGGACGCGAGTGGATTCCGTAAGGCAGATGTTTCGCGTCTTACAAGCGACACTCTTGTATTTCTGTCCCACCCAGTATAAACAAAAGCGGAGTGACGATCGGCATCCAGGAATAAAACGTTTCAACCCAAAGCCTGTGTGTTGTGTATCGTATGTATGTATGTGCGTGCGTATATGTGTCTCTTTCTCTCTCTCTCTCTCTTTCTTTCTCTCTCTTTCTCTCTCTCTCTCTCTTTCTCTCTCCCTTTCTCTTTCTCTCTCCATCTTTCGATTAGAGATCGATGCCCCATCGTTTAATGTTTATTCCTCGATCTCTCGAAATACGATCGTAATTAAGATGGGAACATTGTCGTCGAGTAAATGTAAATGGAAGAAGAAGCGAATAACTTTCGCTGCTCGGACTCGGTGTAATTAATTGATAGTTCGAGGGTACGTGCGTGCGCTCACATGGAAAGAGATAAGAATACGATTCGGATAAGGTATTCGAAGTAAGGTTAACGTGTTACCAGCCAATTGGAGATCTCACATTTGCACGCACATTGCTACCACGTATAAATTATTTATTATTATCTATTTATTTCATGAATATATATGTATATATATATATATATAATATATATATATATATATATATAATATATATATACGTAAATATTTATTAAATATATACATATATATTTAATAAATATTCGATATATATCGTACATTCGCAATTTTTATAATCTTTAGAATAAATAGAAGATAGTTGATATTAAATCTAATTCGTGTGATATTTAATCTGTACAATTGGCATGATCATATATATATATATATATATATATATATATATATATATATATGAGCGTGTGTGTGTATTTTTACTTTTTCCTTTCTTTTCTTTTGCAAACTATTAAAAATATTAAGTATATTTCGAATTCGAGTGAACATTCGCGCAAAGTGTTAAATTGTATCGCGCAAAATCGATAAGGATCTAAACATTCTTCCTTATCGCAATTAATTAGCCTGTGTATACGATAGAAAAAAAGAGAGAGAAAGAGAGAGAGAGAGAGAGAGAGCATGATAAGGAAAGCTCACAATGTAAGAGTACAATTTCCAGTTTACAAGGAACTGTGGGAATATATCGAAGTATCGGTCTCTCCTCTAGATAAACGAGGCACGCTCGTCGTTTAAACGTTCGCGGATGGAATTTTAATCGGTGGTACGCCTTTCCACGGTAATCATGCGCCAGCCTATAGGGAGCTTTTATAACTCTGAAAATACGTAAAGTAATGCTCCGTACGAGATTACAAAGACTCGCGGCATCGGCGCGAAACCAAACTGGTTTTGCATGGCGACGTTCTACGACAGGATCGTCGTCCTGGAGACGTGGATTTTCGAGTTGATAAAAATTGAAATAAATAATTAATACCGACGTGGTATTAGTAAGTCTTGAGAGTGAATTATCTTCTTGTGTTAATCGCATGTGTAATGAATTGCTTCAAATTCGAATAAGCATTGCAAAGACGAATAAAATGTTGAGTTCGTCGATGCTCGAGTACTACGATATAAAAGAATCAATGTTCATTAACAGAAGAGGAGTAAATTCTTAGGTGTAAATAACGATAAACATCATGAAAATTTCGTGCCATTTATTTGCATATAAATTCATTGCATTTATCTATCATTGCAATTAACGAGGACAGCTAACATAGCGTAAGATCGAGCGATTAAAGGAGCGTCCGTTTTTGCGATATATTCAGAAAACTCAGCTTAACTCTCTTTCGTCTTTTACTCCGGTTGCGCGTCCGGATGCAGATGGAGCCGGTTACGCGCGGCTGTAATTAACAAGGCTGCCTTTGTGGTGTTTTGTCGCCGTCCGCGACACGCCGTGACGAGGGAGGAATTCTTCGCGTCCATCCTCGGTTACTCTCTTCCTGTCCTGGCCCCCCGACCTCTTCACCCCCAGCCCCCAACCTTCTCTATACGCCAAGAGAGAGACTATAAAACGTTCTTTGTGTGAAACGTGCGAGTTGGAGACTCGCGAGCTTGCCAGACAAGAGACAAATGTAAACATTTCCATGGACTCGCCGTAGAAGAGTCCTCGAGAGATCTCGCGCTCTAAGGATTACGTGTATACATGGCCCAGCGTTCTCTCTCTCTCTCTCTCTCTCTCTCTTTCTCCTTATATCTATCTACCTATATCTTTTTCTCTTCGTGTATATACATACATCGAGCATCGACCACCGAGAGGCGATCGAGACGGTCGAGCTCCTTCGAAAGATACGCTCGTTCTAGAGTGCCACCGGGACTGCTACCTCTTCCTCTTATTTCCTCTTTCTTTTTCTTTTTTCTTCTTTCTTTTTTTTCTTCTTTTTATTCTTCTTCTTTCTCTTCTTATTCCTTTTCTTCGTCTTTTCTTTATCCTTCTTCGTTATTAAGTGAAGAAAGAACAAGACTTGGCACTTGGATATATCCACTTCCGAAAATCCACCGATTTATAATGGTTCTCTTTTGTTGTTGAAATTAATAGAGACGTTTGAAGGAAATAAATTTATTGATAATAGAGTAACTGTTTCTTTAAACGTTCGATATATTTTTGATTTGATACAGTGAGTTTCATTTTTATCTTAATGGAAAAGAGAATGTTGTAATGTTGTATTATTCTTCTTCAGGATAAAAAAAAAAAAGTTCTGTTATATTGTACGACGTGTTCTATCATTTCTCAATGTTTCGAATCTGCTTTCAAAAAAACATACTTGAAAAATTCGAATTGACGATGAACGTATTCAAGATGTTTCGTCTTTCGGTCATTTCAAAGACCGAAGACGACCAAACACTAAGCGTTGATTTTGATTTCGATTTCGAAAGCAACGTTGGCCTGCTCTCGGTTCCCGAATCAGCCGAGAGATTTGTTTTTTCGAGGGCCGTTAGCTTCCACGGTGAGGTTTCGTGAGTTTACATATGAATAACACGGAAATAGAAGTCGAGGATCCCCGTGCGAAGTGCTCGCTCCGATGGGACGATAAAGTAAACGCAAATACGATCACTAAGCGAACGTAAGCGTTCTACGAAGTGGGCCGATGCGAATTGAATTTCGAAAATGATTTTCCTTCGAAAATCTGCGACACGATATAGCCGATCACTTCTTCTTTTTTTTTCTTCTTATTTCAAAACGATAAAAACGTACAGAAAAGGGGAAAAAAAAGAAGGAAAAAAGGAAGAAGAAAAAAAAATGACGTTAAAGATTCAAGATTCGGCAGATAAGATCATCATGATCGGCCTCACCTATAAATTTTCGCGTATCGACATTAAAATATAAACTCGCAAGGAGAGATTTTTGCTCGCGTGAAGATATGCCATAAATTGCGAACCGTTTTCTTTTGGTGCACGCGACAGATTTTTTATGAGAAAAAGGAAGATATATATGCATATATATATATATATATATATATATACATATGTACATATATATAGAAAGAGAGAAACAGATAGAGAGAGAGAGAAATAGATAGAGAGAGAGAGAATATAGGTGATAAAAAGAAAAGAAGAGAAGAGAAGAAAAGAAAGAAGGAATCGCGTTCGAAGCGTGCGCCGTCTCACGATAAAGACCTTGTTCCCCATGCGGTAATTATTAGGGGCACGAAGCCAATGGCGGCCACCCGTGGCGTCCGACACGAATTCCAAAAGCTGATCCGCATACGTCTCTGGGAAACGGGAGGTACTGAGAGCGAAAAGTATCCTCCCGAGTCGAAACAGGACGAGAGCCGGTGCCGGCGTTCTTTGGTGCACCGCAGAGACAATACGCCACCCGTCGAGACGAGCCGTATAAATTGTTTTCCGAGGCGCGGGGGATGAAAGCTGCACGAACTCCGTGGAGCCTTATTAATCTATGCTTCTCGATATCTTCTCGGCTCGTACTCACGATCCGTTTCTTAACCTACGCCAATATCGCACGTAAATTAAGATTATTATATGAAATGATATTATTTTAACGTTAAAACCGTAAGAATCAAACTAACAAATGTCAATTGATTTAATATATATATGTATATATATATATATATAAAATTTTTAATTACATATTAATAATTTACATTATGCAAAAGTGTGAGAATAAAATTGATGAAAAATAGAATGGTCGATTTAATATTTTAAAAAAGATATCTTTCATCGTTAGATAATTCTCATAAAGTTTTCGCGAAATGAATGTTAATTGAAAAGAAACAAATACTACAAAGCGCAAATGATAATGCGAGAGAATTCTAAATAGTCTTTGAATATGGTGACCTTACGGTAAAAGGGTAGTAATTTACAATTCCACCTTTCGTGGCTTTTATTCGAGCGTTACCGTTTGTCGGACGTCCGCGAAGTCGAAGCCACTGGTTTTGTACTCCCCATTGGTGGTAGATATAGGGGACGGCGACGATTAAAAGACAATGAGTTCTCGTCGCTGTTCTTTTTTCCCTCCTTCGCACTCTCCCTCTCTCTTTTCTCTCTGTCTTTTTCACTCTGTTACTCGCGTTGTTCCAGCCTCAAGCCAAGAGACAGAGAAAGACTGACAGAGAGAGAGAGAAAGAGAGAGAGAGAGAGAGAGAGAGAGAGAAAAGCAAGCTGCAGGAAAGGTCCACAAAAGTACACATACAGTCTCTCTTTTTCTCTCTTTCTCTTTCTCTCAGTTTTGTCCCCCGTGTACAATGGGCATTGCTCGTTTCTCCGGCACTCAAATGTTTTAACAGTGTTTCCAAACACTCCCACACGTACGACCCCCCTCGAGCTTTCGCTTAACGTTCGATATTTACTTAGCAAGAGAAAGAGAGACCTTTTGTGAATTGCATTATGCGTTTTCCTACGTTACCGTGACCGGAAAGCTCAAGCCTTGTCATTTCCGTTATCGCTTGGTACCGTCATGAAATTTTTATTCTTCCTACGTACGTATATAAATCCATTGAATTAGATCGAAAAATTAAACGGAATATATGTACATACGTACGAACGAGATATTAACTTATGCGAATAGGATTGCGCACAGTTAATTCATTTTTAATTTGATCCAAATTTTTTTTATTTTTATTAATCCAAGGTTAATTCATATTAAACGAAATATCTAAGTAGTATTATTACTTTTGAAATATTAAAGAGAAAAAGAGAAAGAGAAGAAAAAAGAGGATAGATAAAGAGAAAGAGAAAGAGAGTAGCGAAAGGGTTGAGAAGTTAAGCTTTGCCACGGTTCGCTACGTCCCGCCACTACGTTTGGCCTCGGAGGCACGAGCGAGCTATGGTAATACGCGAGAGACACGGCTTCGTGGTCCAAGAGGAACAACGCCGAGAATCCTGGGATAAGCGTTCCCGGAGATGGCGCCTCCGGCTTGCTACGAGTACGGTCCAAGTCAAAAAGGACTCTTTTACCAGCGTTTACAACCTGTTCGAACTACTCTCTATCTCTCTCTTTCTCTCTTTCTCTCTCTCTCTCTCTCTCTCTCTCTCTTTCTCTGCCTCTCTCTCTTTCTTTAGCTTACCACGACCTTCGACCAATAATATTATCTTTTCATCTACGACTATGACTCTGCGGAACGCAAATAAGTTAATTGCTAAGCGTCGTTGTCGTTGATCTCTCGAGAAATTTCCGTTTCATTTTTCCACCTTATCTTTCTAAATCTAGTTTTACCCTTGTATATGTCGTACAACGACAATCTTATTCTGTTAGTGTATAATCATACGATATTAAATCTTGTGCTTATTCAAAGAAAAAAAAGAAAAAAGAAGAAGAAAAAAGAAACTAGAGAATGATCTTACAAAATGTTGATAACCTGTTACTGAACTCGTTCCCTGAATATCAGATTCGTTCATACTTCTGTTTTTTTCTATATATATATATATATATATTTATATATATATATATATATATATATATATATATATCAACGAAACTTGATGAGAAAAAGGGTAGAATTGAAATTATAATAATTCATAGCTGTGGCTAATTCGAAAACACGTCGGGATAATGATAGTAGCAAGGATAAAACGCAGAAAATACGTTAGACGATCAAAGTGGTGATGTGTTGGATGATTAGCCAGAGCTCGGGCACTCTTGTGGGTGGCTGTACGTCGAGAAGAAGGTGGACAAGTTGAGTCCTGGGTCTCTGAAAGCGTGGGCGGGGCGGAGCACGCATAGCTCCCGGCCTCTTCTCTTCTCTTCTCTTCTCTTCTCCTCACCGGCATGCCACCACGGTACCACCTTCGAGCTCGCCATTCTCTCTCTCTCTTTCTCTTTCTCTCTCTCCTTCTCTCTCTCTCTTTCTCTTTCTCTCTCTCCTTCTCTCTCTCTCTCTTCTTTTATTTCCATCTTCTTTTCGTATCCAACGTTCTACTCCCGTTTTTCTCTCTTTCTTCTTGTCTTCGTCCATTCCCTAGGATCGAGAGGGATGACGTCGAGACTTTAATGCTTCCGAGGCATACTCACTCACATACACACACACACACACACACACATATATAAACACATACATACATAGATATGTATGCAAGGTAAAGACACGAAGATGATCACTTTGGAGTAAGTGCGTAGGTGCGAGCCACGCTTTCGCGCGTGTTTCTGCGCGGGAGTCGTGCGAGGATGTAAGGAAGATTGCACGTTGAGCCCACCCGTCGGCCAGCCGCAGGTTCTTTCTTTTTCTCTTATTCTCTTTCTCTCTCTCTCTCTCTCTCTTTCTTTCTCGATCTTTCTCTTGGTAAAGACGATCGTCTGGAATGACGAGAGGAAAACCCTGAAGGATGTAAGAAGTATATGAAGCGTGTCTCGCTCGTCCTTCCGCGACTACTCACTGACGAGATAGAAAATGCCAGCAGCCAGTGCCGATTCCAAGTCGAGCAGCCAATTAACTCTATTTTGTCAATGATAATACAAACTTATCGAGATCGATCAGGACCTTTAAAATAGTAACGTTGAGAAAGAGTTATTTGTAAATTAGGTTCCTTATTAAATAATGTATGTATTTTATAAATCATTATAATTAATAATTAATTATGCAAGATTATATGTATTTAAGTTTAGAATTAATAACATTTCGTTCGTACAATTATCAATATAGATCTTAGATCAATCTCTTATAATATTTTTTTTTTTATATTTACATTATATTATTATTATGACTTGCGATCTTGATTGTTTCTATAATTTTGTATTTGTTATGTATACCTAACTTAACGACGTATAATAAATAAGAGATTTTTCTTATTATCACGATCGAGTAAATCGTGGAAACGAGTCGACGTGCGGAGTACGATGAGAATGGAAAACAGCTGATCGCTCGATCGTGGCTACCTCGCGTGCTGACTCGCGTTCTTTGCAGCTCGTCCGTCGCACCACATCGAACTGTACTAAACCGCACCGCACCGAATCGCACCGCACCGCACCGCACTGAAACGAACTGAACTGCACCGCGCCACGCCGCGCTATAGCGATTACGCAATTAACATTCGCTTTAATTACCTTCTCCCTGCTTAACAGCTAGGCAACGGACCTCCGCCTTGCTCTGGTCAGCAGCGGGCTCCTTAGCCGAGAGCTCCTGCCACCTTCTCGTGTTGCTCCTCGTTAAAGGGGACCAACACCTGGCCAGTTTCGAAGGCATTTATTTATACCATGACCGCGATATATAATTGCCGTGGAATATCGTAAGCGTGACTACTGATTTTCCACATTCTCTAACTTCCACGTTAGATCCTTTATTTTCTATTTTTTATTTATATATTTTCTTTTAATTTTTTTTTATTTTCTTTTATTTTTGTTTCTTTTCTGTTTGTTTTTTCTTTTTTTTTTTTACTTATTTGGTTTCTTTTCTTTTTCTTTGTTTGTAAAGATTCAAGATGTAAAATTTCGTTAATATCACCACAGAGGGTTATCTGTACTTTTTTTTATAGCCTTTTTTATTAGTATTACATATAGCCTATCGTTGTCATTATCGTCACGGAATGTCTCATCTCTTGTAAATTTACGACTATACTAAATTTTTAATCAGGTCTTGTGTCACTTTATAATCAACGATTTTTCAATGTTTTGTTCGTATATTAGTTTTTTAGTCTTATTTTTCTTTTTTTTTTTATTGTTACATCGATAATGTAATAATAAAACTATAGCAAATAATATTATTTACTCTTGTTTCCAGAGTTCTTTTTCTAGAATTGTGTATTTTTTCCCTATTTCTCTTCTACGGCATCTGTGTCACTTAATATAATAATGTTTACTATTGTAGATTGGCTTTTTTGTCTTTTTTATCTGTTAATATAATCCTTGGACAATTATTTATAATTATATTGTCGTTGCATTATCCCAGAGATTCTTAATTTTATTAGATTTCAAGAACTTATTCTTTTCGTTCATTGCCTGAAGGCAACCATCATATTGTCCATGAAAGTTTACCCGGCTCCGTTGCTAGAACGACTGAAATTCGTTATTTCAGTAGTTGTCGGAGTTACGTCAGCTAGATTTCAGCAGAAATTTTATAATTTCTGAAGACAAACATTTACTCTGAATTGATTTACCAATCTCTTAATGAATTAGAAGACATTGGTATAAAAAATGTGTGAGGAAATTTTTGACTTTCGAGCAATCAAAAAATTTAAACAGTAAATTCAACTATGAATTCAATGTTTTCTTTATATTCATTTTTTTCTTCAACTTTTCACGAACACGCATGCACACATCCGCACACATATTGTTATAACAATAATAATAATATTTATAATAATAATAATAATAATAATGAATAAATAAATAAATAAATAAATAAATAAATAAATAAATAAATAAATAAATAAATAAATAATAATAATAATAATAATAATAATAATTATAATAATACTGGATCTGGTCAATTTGGACGATCTATACCTTTCGAGACTTCGTGGATCTCTCGAAGCTGATAACCTTCTTCGGGCACGGGTTCGCTTCCGAGTAAAGTATTCACGAATCTCAGGATTCCACGAGAAAGGAATCATTTTATCTCGATCGAGATAACATAAGTATCGACGAGGTTAGCTCGTGAAGAGGCCGTTTGCCGCGACGAAATCGCAAATCTACCGCGAAAGAGAGAAAGATGAAAACGGTTTCGCATTATTATTCGATGCCTATATTAGAAGCGATAGAGATGATACGAAAGGGATGCCGGGCGATGCCGGTGCGACCTTTAGATCGCCGGGATCGACTTAATAAAGAGAGGCCGGCTTCGGGCACGTAACTCCTTAACTTGGGTAATTCGTGTACACGGACGGAATTGCGCCAGGCCGAGACGGCCAAGACGACCCGGCCTCCTGCTCGATATTTGCGGTTGACCGATATAGGCCGGCCGCCTTTGCCGTACGAAATAATAATCGTGAAAATCACGAGCTCACGATCCGGCAAACTGAACGAATAAGTTCCAAGAGAAAAAGATAGATTGAGAAAAAGTGAAAGAGAAAGAGAGATAGAGAGAGATAGATAGATAAATAGATAGATAGATAGATAAAGAGAGAGAGAGAGAGAGAGAGAGAGAAAGAGTGGGTGAATGTTTGGATCCTAAGTTACTTCAACTAAAATCAGAAAGTGAGTCCACCTTTATTAACACCACCATCACCACCACCACCTTCCCTTTCGATCCACCCCCACAATGGGCCCAGAGGCTTTGCCTTTAGGGATCTCTGACGTAATCGAAGAACCCCGAGCAGCAGATCACAGATTAAACAACACTCGAGTCCTTCTCCTCGATAATTACCCAGGCCAGGGTAATTGCTGCAATCCGGGAACGGCACGCAGTTACCGCGATAATTCACCCAACGGTGATTTCGAGTCAGATTGCCCGGGCAGAAGTTACGTTATATGCGCGAGTAAGCGGCCGAATGAACGAACGAACGAACGAACGAACGAACGAACAAACGAGCAAGCAAGCAAGCAAGCAAGCAAGCAAGTCAGGTCGAGTCGAGTCGAGTCGAGTCGACTCGACTCGTTCGCCATCGCTAAAGTTGGAATTGGTTAAAGCAGAAATTGAGAGACCCCTAGTGCCGTTCTCACACCCCCTCCCGAACACGCCCGAAATGCAATCGTCGAGAAATCGGTGTGGATTACGCTTTCGCACCTGCGTGTGAGCCTTTGCTGATTCGAGAATAGTGCATGATCAAATTGTGGCGAAAGAAGAAATGAAAAAAAAACTATATTACAAGTACCTTCCGATTCAAACATAAATAATTCATTCGAATAATGTAGAAGAAATTTTTTAATTTTAAATTGAATATACCGGATATATATATATATATATATATATATATATATATATATATATATACATAAACCGGATGAAAATAAATCCAGAATCTTTTATAAAAGCTTAACAACACGTAACAGCGATTGTTTTAATCTAATCTGATAAATGCAAGGATTTAACGAAGATCCAACATGTTAATTGTATGATTTTTATTCGAGTGAAATTATAACTTTGGTTATAATATATAATTACCTACTGTACCTGCTTATTGTTACGCACGTCTTTATTTCTTTTTCTTTTTCTCTCCCTCTCTCTCTCTTTCTCAGCCCTTCTCTCTCTCTCTTTCTCAGCCCTTCTCTCTCTCTCTCTCTCTCACTCTCTTTCTGGATTTGTAACGTCACGCGACAGAAAGACCGATAAGAATCTCAAGCGTGATCTAATTACTATTCGCGAAGTATATTATTCGAGGCGTCGTTCGATATCGGTTTCTTCTAACGCGCCAGAAAACGGGGCTGGGCGTTTAGGGTCCATCATTAAAATAGTAATTACGAATGTATTTAATCATACTCATTCCCAACGGTTATTACGCATCATTTAGTCCGTTACTCAATGTCTTAGTTACCGTTTCATCGCAATACGAGAAAGGTGCCGTTCGCGTGCAAATCGACGCGATGCACCGTGGTTAAACGATCCCGTATTACGCTCGCAAAGTTAAACGATGGGATTGCAGGCAAGTCGACGTATGCATGTACCTATACAAACATATATATATACATATATGTATATATATATATGTACGTAATCGTAGATCGTTTAATTGTGATGCATCAACGACGAAGAAAATTTCATTTCTACGAAAATTTCATTTCTACGATGACCTAATATCGTCACCTTGAAGGAAAAACCTATAAAGATTTTCATACTTCCTATTATAAACAAATATGAAGAAAAGAAATTAAAATTAAAAAATTAAAAAAAAAAAGGAAGAAGAAAGAGAAAACTAGAAGGCGGAATAGATGCACGCAAAGAAGCGTGTTTGGACGATCTCTCTCTCTCTCTCTCTCTCTCTCTCTCTCTCTCTCTCTCTCTCTCTCTCTCTCTCTCGATCGAAATGGAGAGGCTCGCGTGCGTCGATTATTATTCGTAGACGTGTAAACTACGTAGGCGAACTTCCAAGCGTTTATGATACGCGTGTAATGATTCCGGGTCACCTCAAGATACACCAACATCGACACGTATAAGAAATTATCGACTTTTTAAATCTTATATTACCGCTAGAGATTTCTAGTAATTTTCTCGTATAATCTTGTGTACGTGTATATACACACATATATATATATATATACATACATATACATATGTATATATATATAAAATTTAAAGTTGCTAAGTCTTAGATGAGTAGTCGAATGGTAGGAGAACGTCGACAGAATAAAAGAGAGATGGAAAGAAAGGAGGAAGGAAAGGAAAGGACGAATGAAAAAAAAACAAAAAAAAAGAAAAAGAAAGAAAAGGAACGGTGAAAGCGGATAAACATCCCACATCGAGCGTAGACGGCTTGGACGAGTCGAGAAATATGACAGATATGTTGTTCGGTTTTAATTATAGGGCTCCTCTTGAGTGGTATATCTCACGCGAGCTTCTCTCTCTCTATCTCTCTCTCTTTCTCTCTCTCTCTCCCTCTCTTGTCCGCTTATTCACTCTTTACCTCTCAGCTTCGTCTTCCACGAGCGACCGCGAAACCTTTTGAAAAATAAGAGATCGCACTCGGCATGGTAAAGCACCGATCGATCTTTTCGCTAATATATTCGGTCTCTCAAGGATACAACCCTTCGAAGACAATATTTTCAGGTTTGGCTTGGTCATCAGTTTGTAATTAAAAGTTCCCTCGATGGGACCGCGAGACCTGGGCCCCGTGTCATTATTTTGAACCGCGCGGCGCCAGGACCCAGTATCTCATCCTTCCCCTAAAATACAACGTCGAGTCGAGGGAGCTCCGATACACCGGGTGTCGAAGAATTTACTTGTGTTCTCACGAAAACGATCCTAAATCAACTTGTCTCTCTCTCTCTCTTTCTCTCTCTCTCTCTCTCTCTCTCTCTCTCTCTCTCTCTCTGTCCCTCTTTCTCTCTCTTTCTCTTTCTTTCTGTCTCTTCTTTTCTCGTTCTCGCTCTCGCTCTACCCCTTCCCCTTCATTTTCTTCTTCGTTTGGGATGACTTTCGTTGTGCTTACAAAAAGCCGTATCACGATCGATTATTAAACGATCAGTTTTACAAACGAATTTCTTTCACGAAAGTCTACATGTCCTTATTAAAAATAGATAATAATGGTATAAGAATGCCTTTTGCTTTTATTCATTATTTTCTGTCAAATTTATAATAACGATAAGCGTAATATTCGAATAAGATTTTGGTCGAATGTTCTAAGGATGCTGTCACCCGGTATAAAAATCACGTAGGTGCGTGTCTAGAGGCCCTCTTTAAAAGCGTATACAGAGATGGGCGGAATGCCGACCGTGCTTTATTTACGGCCACTGGGACAGTTTTTAATTTGTTCTCCCTCGGGGAAGGAGGTCTGTGGGTGGAACAGAGAGAAAAAGAGAAAGAGAGAGAGAGAGAGAGAGAGAGAGAGACAGATAGGAAGACGAGCTCTCGGTCTTTAAAAGGAGTTTTAGACCTGCTTTAGTCGTTAGAAACCGAAGAGGCGTTTCTACGCTCTTTCGGTTGAAACGTGCTTCGAGGTGAGACGAAGGGTGGTTTGAGAGGAGAGGGTGATAAAGCGGTGAGAGGAGAGGGAGACGACAGCCGACGCTAATAAATCCTTAATTATAATTGCGCGGGCGCGTGACGGGAATAACTCTCTGCTTTAATTATCGGTTCGACGGTCCAGTATTCGACTAATCGACGGACGAAACGAAACGATCGTGGTTCGGTCTTTTCAAATTTCTGATAGCGTGCAAATGTCCGGGGTCATGTGTCATTCCTGAACTCTCTCATCTTTATGTTTGTTTAATTTGCCAATAAAAACTACGAGAAATGTTCGTACATTTTAATCTATCAAGTTGTTTATTTGCTTGCTAGACGATAGTCACGCTTGTTTCGACCGTAATAATTAACTGTTTCGTACGCTCTAAATGACTTTTGCCTGTGGCATTCGAAAAAAAGATCTCTTTATCCGCGTTACTATTTTTTAGATAACGATCGAAGAAAAGTGTGAGATGAACTTTAACCTACGTCTTTCTACCTTTTTTTTTTTCATCGAACGTGGAATTGTCTTTCTATAAATATGGCTCAGTTAATTGCTTAGAGAATTCATTCTCAAAGGGAATCATAAAAATCGAATTCTAATATCGTGCCTTGAATTGTTTTCCAATCACATAGATTCCCGTGACTTATTCTCTTTATCTTTCTATCTATCTCTTTCATCGTTCAGATAATTGAGCATGGTACCATTCTTCGGTTCTCCGATGAAGCTGGTTATTTTTTATCATTACCAGGAATTCGGATCTGTCAAAATGTCCTGGGCATGGTTGCGTTAATTACGGTCCCTGGACTCAGCCTGGTCCGAAATAATTATAATAATCAGAGGACACGCCCCTTCTCAGTCTTTCTCTCTCTCTCTTTCTCTCTCTCTCTCTCTCTCTCGCTCGACTTGAGATGGATGGCTGGACAGATTTTTCGGTATCGTACCGGTTAAAGTCACGAGCAAGCCACGGCGCGGCGAACTCGAGCGACAGGGACGAGTAGGCTCGGACAGAAACGCATTATCGTTTCTCCTCCTCTTCCTTCGTCTTCTTCTTCTTCTTCTTCTTCTTCTTATTCTTATTCTTCTCTTTCAATGTCCGACAGCTCGCGCGAGCACACGTTCTCGTGTCAAGTAGGTTGATCGCACAAAAACTACTATATCTAATTACGACTTAGGTATTTCAAAGACAATCAAAGTCTTCTTATACAGATTTAAGTGAATCTTCGATTTTTTGTCTTTTTCTTTCTCTTGCTTTTTTGTTTTTGTTCTTCTTTTGTTCTTTCTTTTTTATCACGATCAGCATAAACATTCGTTTTCCATTTGATTCTTTTTCCCTTCCTCTCTTCTTTCCTACTCTTCCTTCAAAAAGAACAAGCTCAAAAAAGATCGGCAGCGACGTCCCAAACCAACTGACCTTTTCTGTCTTCGCTGATTTACGACTGGCCCGCAACAAGTAGAAATCGAATCGGGGCGACTTCGACGCCGGGGCCAACTTTAATTACACTCTACGAACTGGAGTCTGCAGGCGGCCCGAACTTCGCCACACTCCAAGACGGAACCTTCGATCTCTTTCGCGTTTCGCGATCGTTCGATCGGATCTTATCACTTTCGATTACTATTTCCAATCATTTCTTTAAGAACATAAGCACGAACGAATAATTATATTTATATATATATTTTCTTTTTTATATGATATTCTTTTCTTCGTTACAATTGAATTTTTTAATCGCCATAATCACCGTAATATCAAATTGCCAATTGAAAGATCAATTTCGAGAAATACCTTTTGATTTCTAATCCTTCGTTTCTATATTTCTCATAGGAAAAATAAAATGTCATAAAACATTAGCAAGTTTATCGGAATTGTTCTCTAAGCGTGGCCTGAAACAAGTATCTTAATGAAAACCACTGGTCCACCACTGTCATTAAGCTGCTCGTCGTTCCACTCCTCGTCGAGGAGCACCACGCTCTTTGTTTCATTGGCTGGGCGTAGCGAGTCCGTTCTCGATGGTAAGAGAAAGGGGGTAGGGGGAGGAGGACCTGCGGGGGTCCGAAACCGTCTGTCATCCCCGAACGACTAATGGTCGCTTCACGCTGCTTCATTATATTTTCTAAATGTAAATTCGTACACGGAGAACAGAGTTCCTCGGCATATAGCGCCCGGAGGGCCGGGGGGGTCCTTATAAAACTCCAACTCTTCCACGCATTACGAGAGAGTTGAGAAAAAAAGATGAGGAAGGGCGTATGGCGTTTGGTGGGGTAACCGTTCAACCCGCGGGCTAGAATCGCGCATCCTTGATTGCAGGCGACAGTTTATGGTCCTGTCTCTCGTCCTACGGACCAATTAGCCCCCTAGCTTCCAAGAAGGGTTAGGCATTCTTTACCTTCCTTTTCCTCATCTTCTTAGTCTTCGTCGTCGTAATCTCGTCGTCGTTGTCGTTACATTCCTTTTTTTATCATTTCATTTTATAGCCGTTCTTCTTGGATCTGTCCGGTTTTTCCCTTTTTCTTTCTTTTCTCTCTCTCTCTCTCTCTCTCTCTCTCTCTCTTTTTATTTTTTTTTATCGTTTTCCTTTCGACACGATTTTTCACGATTACTTTTTTAACCTTTTAGTACGTATAGATGTACTCCTCAACGAGCTCTGTTTTTATATTGGTATCTTATTTTTTCTCTTTGTACCACTATCATTCTTCTCTCTCTCTCTTTCTCTCTCTCTCTCTCTTTTTTTGCTTTTGCTTTTTATATAATTTTTTTTTAAGTCTCTTTCATTTATTTCCGTTTGTCATAAGCAAATTAATAATTATTCAATTGCATTGGGTCATCTTGATCTTAAGACGGTCTCGCGTCATTATAAGGTGCTCAATCATTCGCACGTTCGATTCACCTACATCATCTTCCCTTCTTCTCTCTATCATTCCCTCTGTCTCCCTCTCTCTCTCTCTCTCTCTCTCTCTCTCTCCTTCTTTCTTTTTCTCTTTTTCTCTTCCGGAAGAGATGCAATAGGATAGAGAACTAAACCATCGATCTATCTGTCAAACCGTCTATCTATCTATCTATCTGTCTACTTAACGGAGAAAAAACAGCGCTGCACTTGCGTCTTTTTGTCCCGTAGAGAAATTAATATGGCAAGGGAACGGCGTGATTATTAATTTTAAAGTATAAATTCTTTTTTTTAGGACGTTGGATCGACTCGAAAGTTATTGGTGGTGTTGCACATCAACGTTCCTGTTTCGAGCAGTGGGAGGAAAGAGTCGCGAGTCTTGCGGTAAACGAAGAATGCGATGAGATAAAGAGTGAGAGAGAGAAAGAGAGTGAGAGAGGGAAAGAGAGATAGAGAGAGAGAGAGAGAGACAGAGAGAGAGAGAGAGATGAAAAAAGATCGCCTGGAGCATCGAGGGCGACGCGTCGCGGCTATTATCGGGCCCCACTCTTTTTGCTGGGTCCAACCGATCGGTGGGCCATTGTCTCGAGAAGATTGCAACACGTTCGGGGCTGCTTATAATATAGGGACTCACGGTCCCTCTATCTTTGTCCCTTTTCCTTTCTCCCACCTCCTCCTCCTCCACCTCCTTCTTCTTCTTCCTCCTTCTTCTCTTCTTCTACTTCTTCTTCTTCTTCTTCTTCTTCTTCTTCTTCTTCTTCTTCTTCTCTTCTTCAGCTCCTTTAGAAGCCTCACCAGTAACAGCAACAGCAGCAGCAACGGCAGCTCGGGCAACTCGATTGTGCCGCAGAGACACGCACACGGGAGGGCGGGCCTTTCTTTCCCTCTCCACCCCAATGAACAGGGATCACGGCTCTTGGTTAATGGGATCGCGTTGGATCGTCACGAGTTATCCTTCGTCTCCTCTTTCTTTCCATTTACATTTCTGACTCTTAACCATTAAAGTTCGTTCTAACTGGATTTCTTTCCATTTCTTTTTCTTTTTCTTTTTTTCTTTTTTATTTTTTTATTTTTCTTTTTTTTTTTGTTATCATTTACGTGACGTCGAATAAAACTTCCGATCAATTATGATTAATTAAAATTCATACGTTTAACTCTAAAAAAAATTATATTCTTTATCTATTTGTAATATTCATAAATTTCATCTTTCCTTCGAACAGACTTCAGCTTTTAGAAGCTCTTAAATAAATCTAAAAGAATTCTGTCGCTGCAAAGTTTATTTGAGAACATAGATCGGAGACACGCAGGAAAATGGGCGGATCCCAACCCCACCGTCGTCTCTTTTGCTCTTCTCGAGGTAAAGAATATAAGGGTACCCAGTTAATGGGATCGCCGTTGAATCCCAACTCCCCTTCTTTCTTCCTTTCTTCCTTTCTTTCCTTCTTTCCTTCTTTCTTTCTTTCATCGTCAACCTGTTCCTTTTCTTCTTCCCTATCTTCTTTCTCGTGGGAGGTACACTCCTCGGTGGGCTCAGATTCGACGACAGGGTTCAATGAAGGTTTTTTAAAAAACTTTAACGATTTCATTCTGTTTGTTGAACGTTATCGATCGTTTTCATCGACTTTCTCTACGTGAAATTTAACTCATTTTAATGATCTCAATAAATTTCACTCAGACATCGAAACGTTCGGTATATATATATATAAATGTTTGAAAAATAATTAATAATAATGTAAGAAAGTAAGATAATAAATAATTGACCCGTTCTCACGTTTCCATTCATCATTGGAACATTTATTCGATAGACTAAAGATAATAAAAATAAAATACATTACGAGATAACACGTTCTTTTGGTTGGAGAGCACGTGTGACAAAGTACACGTCGAAGTACACATATCCACCTGGTGTGAAGAAACTTACCAAGGGCAGTTTATCAGCCGTTTGTATGTACATAGGTAAGCGTGTATATAGGATATGTATGTACGTAGGGAACGAAATGAAGGCCCTCTTCTCCTCCTCATCGCTAAGAGGACAAACCAGCGATTGCCCAAGTTATTATTGGTTATTGATCGGTTATTTATTCAAATGAATGCAGATTACCATGGCGGGTTTTCAATGCACGGCCAGTTAGCGGGCGCAATGAATAAATTGCTACCGGGCGCGCGCCGCTACTTAGCGTCGCTCTCTTTCGAGATCCGCTTTCTCTGCGATGCTTCTCTTGGCTCGTAGGGCCGGCCCTACCCCTGTCTCTGAATCCTCTGGGCCTCTTCGTGGACGAGAGCATTGCGATGAGTATCGAACGAAGAAATTATACGAGGAGAGAGTAGGGTACCTAATGTTAAAAGACAGAAAAAAAGGAAGAGAAAAGAAAAAAAGAAAAGAAAAATAAAAGGGAAGGAAAAGCAAATACAAAACTGCAGTTTATTCAATCGAGTTTTAACGGATCAAATTTCAATTTGCAATCCAATTAAAAAAAAAAAAAGAAGAAGAATTCATGATAATAATGCAAATCCATAGAAATTTAACTCGATTACTAAGATAATCGTTACTTACATCACATTATATTCAATTAAGGATAAACGAAGAGAAGCAAAGGTGCTTAAGAAATAGAATAAAAAACGGAGGAAAACGAAACGAAGAATTTCATAGTAAATTTTCTTCATGTGAGACAGAAAGATATATATATATATATATATATATATATATATATAGAAAGAGAGAGAGAGAGAGAGAGAGAGATAAAAGTGCGAACATTTCGTACCTTACCGCCTCCATTTCTCATTCACAGTCTCCGAAATCGCTCTAGCTATTCCTCGGACTCCCTATTGCATGTATTCCTCTAAAGTACACGCGCACACATCGCACACACACACACACACGTATATTCAGGTTGAAAACGCGCGTATCGTGTCCGAAGAACGCCGCCAATGCGCATCCCACGCGCATGAATTAAAGGCCGCGCGCACACGGCTGGTTAGTCTTGATTTATCCTCGAGCATCGCTCTTCTTTCTTCTTTTGTTTCGTCGCTCTCGAGACGCCATCGCCGACCTCCTACTTCTCGATCTCGGCCCTTTCCCTCTTACCATCGTTGCTAAGATCATCGAGGCACCCCTGACCGTCCTCCCTTCTCCTCCCCTTCCCTCCCATCCTCGTCAACCCCTCCCCCCACCAACCTCCTCTTTTGTAATAATCCCGCGAGAGAAACAGCCTAACAAATGTGCTGTTTTCAGTGGCCTCCGCTCTCGGTTCATCTCGGTCAGCCGGTCAGCATCGCGAGACGTCCACGCTAGAGCCACGGCCATTAGTTTTCAGCCAGCTTGGAAACGTGATGGAAAGGACGGACGCTTATAAACGCGCCCTAACAAACATTGTTGTGACTTTCATGGGGTGAAACCTCGTATTTGTCATTTTAGATGCATCGTCTCGTCTCGTCTCGTCTTTTTCTCTCTCTCTCTTTCTCTCTCTCTCTCTCTCTCTCTCTCTCTATCTATATATCTATCTATATATCTCCATCTCTATATTTCTCTTTCTCTTATATTTTCATTCTTTTTGATATATATATATATATATATATATATATATATATATATATAAAATTGTAAAAAAAGAGGCAAATAATTGTGAGTTCATTGGATATCTTTTACGCACGATCTCCGCGATTATTATTTTGTCAGATTCAGTGATCAAATCGAGTCGTAGATACGTACGCGTAAGTAAACGGGTCTTAATTGGTAAATGCTCGGTAACGCGGTACGCAACCGCGTTTTATGAATATAAATATTCCATGTCGGCGTTATCATTAATATTAATGGATGGCGTAATAACGTGGTAGCCGATACACCGCGGCTAGAAACTTTATTACCGCCTTTTCTTAGAGATGCGCTCGTTACGTTGACGTATATATGTCTATAGTTATAGAGGCTGCCATGGACTCTCTTCTTGGATTCTTAGGGAACTCTCGCGAGCGATGCATCGTTACCCAGCATCTCTCTATCTCTTTCTCGAATTCGTCGAACCAGCCTTTAATTCAGATACGAGAAAAAGAAGGAGAAAAACGAAAGAGAGAGAGAGAAAGAGAGAGAAAAAGAAAGAGAAAAATGATAAAAGAAGAAAAGAGAAAGAAGAGCCAATAAAGCAAGAGGACGCTAATTAGAGAACCATTAAATGATAAACGGTTACATGCGGTTGACGCGCGATGGCAGTTCGAACGACATGCCGTTAGTTTTGTCTTCTGGGATAACCTCGGAGCGATAAACTCTTGTTGAGAGAGTAAGAGATATATAATACTTTATACGTCTTTTTCTCTCCTCTCTTTCTCTCTTTCTCTCTCTCTCTCTCTCTCTCTCTCTCTCTCTCTCTCGTCATTCGCGAACAACGACGGTAGTGTGTCAACGCGACTTGGATCGACTAAATCTACTCAAGAGAAGATTTTATTCGAACCATAGACCTTTTTAACTCCTTTCTCTCTCTCTCTCTCTCTTACATACACACACACATACATACATACACTCTCTTTTCCTACGCTTCTTTGACTCTCCTCTTTTCGAAGCTAATTTTGAAACTACCGATCCTAACCGAAGAACTTTTTCTAGCTCGTTGCATTTTTCTCTTAGACTTAACGTCGATGTTGAAACGACGACGTTGATATATCTGAACCGACGTATTCCGTACGAGCTGAAATAAAACCGTTTCCGTCATAAGCGGGATCGTTTCGATGACCGACAAAGAAGGTAATGTGTTCCTATCATACGTTATATACCACGATAACTGGAAACATTGCGAAACATTTATCGAATTTCCCGTGAAAGACATTAAACTTTAAGAAAGATAAAGATAGAAAGGAATAGAGAAAGAAAAAAAGAGAGAAAGAGAGATAGAGAAGAACAGAGACAGCTGGTATATCAGTGTGTTCGAGCCTGACAAAACGAGCGAGGAGTATAGATCGGCGCGTATAATGACGTGCTTTCGATGATCGCCGATGTAATAAAGCGTGTCGGCCGGCATTATGCCTTCTTTAAAACGATAGGCATAGTCTTCTTTCTCTCTTAGTGGCGCGAGAGAACGATCATTCGTCGAACCTAATTCGATCAACGGCTCCAGGCGTAACGAGACGACATAATACGTCTTGTAAATTATGCGCCATCTCTCTTTCTGTTTCTCTTTCTCTCTCTCTCTCTCTCTCTCTCTCTCCTTTTCTCTTTTCCTTTGTTTTTTTCGTTCTTATACACATATCTACACATAAATACACATTTATAAGATTTTTCTTGGCACAGTAAAAGGTACCAAACGAATTGGCTTATTATTGAAATTTCACCGATCATTGATACATCCTCGATCGAAGGCAGGGCAATTGTTTCGAAGCCAGAAAGAGAAAAAGAGAAAGAGAGAAAGAGAGAAATAGAGAAAGAGAGAAATAGAGAAAGAGAGAGAGAGAGAGAGTGAAAGAGAGAAGCAGCACAGACCGGTCGGTCACTCATCAATATGGAGTAGCTGAATGCGGCCAATCCGGCGGCAGCCCTCGGGCAGCCCTTTTGAAGGTTACGAGGCGGGCAACGGACTGTCATTCCTTTGATTGGCTTTTAGAGTGGACCACCTCTCCCCTTTGGTTCTTTGTTTCTCCTCTTCTTCTCTTTCACCCCTTAACCCCGCTACACCCTCGAGATCTCTTTCCTTTTTCGACTTTTAATTTGCCAGCACCTTCGAGGCAGACAAGGGACAGAGTTTTATTTTTTCTTCCCATTACAGATAACTCCTGTACTCTTGTTTACCGAAATCATAGCGAACGCTAGTATCTTCGGATAATACTTATCCGAATATGTCATCCTTCTTAAGTCGATCGATCGTTCGAACGATCGATCGATCGATCTGATTCAGTTAGCCGGTGAGCTAGCTGTCCTCGAACGACCTTCGAAAATGGTCAAGTCACTTCGGAAGGCCATCCGATCGATCAGGGATCTCATAAATTGGATCTATACTGAACAATGCTGTCCTTTACAAGGAGGGAACACAAACCACTTTTCGATGTCAAGTGGAATGGGAAATCTTGTCGTCTGTTACGAACCACTAATAGAGTTCCAATTCGACGATCTTGTCGTGAGATTCACCAAGAAAGGGATTTGTTTAATAAAACGAGAGGGAGACGGGGAGAATAATAATTGATCGTTTTATCTGATGCGACGATCATCCACGCGAAATTGTTCCTGTATGACAGGCAAGAAATAACATATGGACGATCTAATCTTCCCTATTTCATTTTAGGATCTAGAACAATGAGATATAAGATAAAATAGTGATCGGATTTATAAAGATGAATGTCCTTTATTTTTTTTTCTTCTTTTTTTTTTTCATTATCTCACTAAGATCTCTAAATGATGACGACAAAAATTTTCTAATCGCAATAAAGAAGATCGTTAATCACATGTGACAATGTTACGTAGGATTAGTTTTTCTTTTTCATTTTTTTTTTTTTTTCATAAGAATAAAGGAAAAAATACATTGAGGTGGAACGAATCGAAATGTTTCGAAAGAGAAAGATGAAAGTAAGAATTGGAATTCGGGTTTCGGTCTGTCGGAGCTAAATACAAGCATCTGGCGGACCTCCGTCGGTGTTCGATCAGTTTGGGTGCTATTAGGGAAGAGCACACACGTTTCTTTTCCTTCTGCCAGTAGGAGATTCCATGTAACAGTGTAGTGAGGCGCGTGCTATGAAAACGATAGGGATCTTCGTGGCCATAACATTCTGTGGCACGGGCCATCTTCTCATAAACTGTGAAGCTACCAATCTGTCTGACCTATCTACTCGGTAACCAGTAACCAGTGTAACTTTGATAATTCTTCGGCAGTCGATATCGGAATACTTGTTAAATGCACTGCACTCCGATCTTTCTCTCGATATTTGCATACTTATCTTTATAGTTCAAGTTCATCGATGCAAGAGAACTAAGCATTGCCTTGTGACATCGATTCGAATATCTCGAGTGTTCTTCTCTTTATCTTCTAATTCCGTTTCTTCTCTTTTTTTTGTCTCATGCGTTATTATCTCGATTGCTTTTTCTTAATAGTTCACGATTTACATAATATACACAAGTATCAGAGATATGGTATGGTATCGATATTAAATCGATCACTCGATTCAAATCCAATTAATGGTTTATGTACAATAATATTGAAAACAACGTTAATGTCATCGATGTTTTAATGAAAAAGAAAATCTAAAAATATCTTGTTAAATTGTTTTTCAATATTTAATACATAAAAAGTGAACATTAAAATCGCGATCGATGGGTTTACGATGTTTTTCTTTTTCCTTCTTTTTTTCTTTTTCTTTTTTTTTTCTTTCCTTCTTTTTTCTTTCTCGGAGTCGTAATGAAAGAGGAAGCGTGAAAGTTGATGGAATTCAAAAAGAGCGAAGTATGCGGTTACGTCGTCGGGAGGACTAATGACGAGAGAGAAGGAGAATGATCCACAGCACCATGTGGTTCCGACTGTTCCGTCGTTCTCGTTCTCGTTCTCGTTCTCGTCCTCGTCGTCGGCTGGAACAAAAAGAATTGAGGTTGACTCTAGCCGATGGTAAAGCTCCGTGGCTCTTCGCTCACCCCCTGGTGACATTTCCCATTCTTCTCGGCACGCCATTAACGGGTCAAAGCGACCGCCCCCGCGGGACGTCCATGGTGCAGCGCGCTACTCAAAGGGCCACTTTTCAGCCCACTTTCCATCCTGGCCCTTTCTCTCACAATCATCTCTTTCTATCTTTCTATCTTCCTTTAAGTTCTCTTACGTTCTCCACGCGTCCTCATCCTGCACCTTCTTCTTTCTGAACACCGATCGATATTCTGTTATGATCTCGCTACGATTTTTCGATGCGTCCATCCACGCCGAAACCTACGAAGATTTATAACTTTCAACTTGGGAAATTCGTTTAGTGGACCTTACGAAAGAAGCCGACATCGAAACATCCTGGACTACGTACCATTCAATATGTCCATAATTAACTTTAAATTTATACCACGAAGATGTATCTTTTGTGGTTTTTGCCAATATAACACCAGATGTGTGTACAATAAACTTATTGTATTGCAAAACACAATGAATAGGTAAGTAAATTACGTAAGTCTTACGTGACGTAATAAATATTCTCGTGAAAATAATCTTTCCGTCATGCTCTTGAAATTTTTTTCCTATTTCAGAATTCATCATTTTTCGAAAATAAAAATATATAACTACGTAATTTTTATTATCTTAATTAAATTTAATGGTAATTAGTAATCATAATACAATACAATTTATGATATATCGTTAAAACGTATGTATCATCGGGCTTCATAAGTCTTGAACAGAGCTTATTTCTATTATAACGTATCTTATCTGTTTAATAATAAATCAATTTCTACTTCTTTGTATGAAACAAAATTATTTTAAATCCGTTGTAAATTTTCTTTGCATACTAGTTTCGTTATTGCCAAACTTACATATCAAATTCAGTCTAATTTACGTAGGAAAATTCATGCCGGTCAGTGTAATAATAATCGAAAAATGAACGATGATCGTGATAAACCACACACACACTCTCTCTCCCTCTCTCTCTCTCTCTCTCTCTCTCTATCTCCCTCTCCCTCTTCCTCTCTCTTTCTCTCTATCTATCTATCTCTATCTCTCTGTCCCTCTCTCTCTCTCTCTCTATCTATCTATCTCTATCTCCCTCTCTCTCTCTCTCTCTCTCTCTGTCTGTATGTATCCGTGATATCGTGCAGAAGATTCGCTCGAACCGTAAATTGCCGTTAGCCGGTATAAACGAACGTTTAGCGAGCATGGGCACTATAATTAACGGATCGCATAGTCGATGCTCGATCGACTTCTGCTTCCTGTCCGGCGCAGGAAGCGTGCTCACGTTGGACGCTTCAATGGACAAATTAGCCGAAAATCTACCGTAACGGTCGGCAACGTCAAAGGTGCAACAACGGTTCACCATTGCAACAAGTTTTCGTATGTGTATGTACATATAGATATATTGCATATAGATATAAGAATGAACGAAAATTCATGAGTATTTTTACGAGAAAATAACGATAATAACAATAATTATTAATTAATATTAATAATAATAATAATAATAATAATAATAATAATAATAATAATAATAATAATAATAATAATAATAACAATAACAACAACAAGAGTAATAATAATAATAATATCAACAGTAATAATAATATGACTGTGAAATGTAATCAGTATCTTGAAAAACGAAAATCTTGAGAAACGTCGGCTTCTTAGAAAGGAGAAAAGTACTTAACGAGTGTGATTACTGAGATCAACAAGCAACATCAGCAGCTTTTACGATTCCATTCTCGATCCAGTAGCATCTGTATCTTTCTTTCTTTTCTTTTTTCTTTTGTATTGCTCCCGCGCCGCGAGAAAAAATTCTCTGACATTGTTGACATAATCTCGACGATAAAAAAAAAGAAAAAAGAAGAAAAAGAAAAGAAAAAAAAAGAAAAAACTAAAGAAGAAGAAAAACTCGTCATTTTATATTTTAACTTTGTGTTGCGACAGAGGTCGCGATATTAAAGTAATCAAAGAATCACAGACACTACATTATCGGTGCCACTTATTTTCGTACGATGATATATATATATACACACATATACATACATGTGTGTACATATATATATATATATATATATATATATATATATACTATACTATTTTTATATATATATATATACTATTTTTTCCTTTTTACGAGCGTCGTCGTCATATGCGTATTTTAAATAAATAAATCATATTTTCGCTATCATCTCGTAATTACATATAACTACATATGTCGGTGAGAAGATAAATTTAAACGCATTTACAAGTACGTAAAAAATAAGAAAGCCGTAATTATTGCGATTAGTTTTCTCGTCTCAGCGCGAACTCGAATGATAAATATTTACATTGTATTATAGTTTTATATTTCTTTTTTCAAGATAAAGAGAAAGAATGAAAGAGATAGAAAGAAAGAGAGAGAGAGAGAGAAAAAAATTCGTTTGGGATCTACTCTAGATTTTGTTGCGGTAGCTTCGTGAAAGTTGAGAATCTGAAAGATCCCTTTCCACCCTGGAGCATCTATGCCACGCGATTCGCCTTTTAATACCTTTATTATACGAACGAGCCTAATATCTTAATATTCTCTCGGCACGGGTGAGATACGTGTGCGTGGTACACGATGGTCTAATGGTCGACTCAATTAAGACACCATTAGACCGACAACATTTACATGTTAACGATAATAACCGTCATGATACCTCCGAGCGGAATAACGTTCCACGTGCATTACGCATGCCTTACCAACCGGAAGCAATAGGCGCTCTTGTCCATCTCTTATATGTTTCTTTTCTTTCCTTTTCTCCCTTTATAACGATGCCATGATGCTCGAATATTTTTTCATTGCCGGTCTTGTAATAACCGTTCTTCGTATTGAAATTAATTTGTCGCATTGATTATGTCTCTAATAAATTAGATCGTATCCATAGCGAAAACAGAAAAGAAACAACAAAAGAAGAAATTTTATGTTTGTTCAAGATGAAATCTATTATACACTAATCGTATACGAATTACTTAAATATGAATTAAATTATGTCGTAACAAATAATGTCGTGTATTTTTGAATATTTTTATAAAAATAATTATGAATGAAAAAAAAATTTTTTTTAAGAAATTTAATCTCTTCATTCACAATATTTCTAAGGTTAAAAAAGACACTCCAAATGTAAAGATTTCTCGTAGAACTCGTTCTACGTTAAATCAGGTGTAACATTAACGCAGCATCTCAAGAGGGATGCGAAGAACTTCATTAGCACGTATATGTACAGCTACATGGTCAATGCAAATAAGAAGAAATTATTGGTAGGTGAGTAACAATGCCCGCCGGTAGGACGCGTTGTCTTGCTCGCTAATCGTGCGTCGCTGTGCTAATTATCCAATGCTAATTAGGCCGCGTCAAGAAAGTCTACATATTTGCTATGACCGCAAGTCGAGTCTCTAATCTTTGCCTAACGTTGTATTTCAGCTGATCCTTTGCTAAAACATCCTTTTGAAAAATGAAAATCGTTAACAATGGGTTTTATGAACATGAAATATTTGTACCATGTATAATAATAACGAATGGTTTTACAAATTATCTCATTTTAATTATATGTTCGTTGCTTAGATCATTCAATCCATTTGATTCACTGCTAATGAAAATTCGTAATGTAAAAAAGAAATTAAGATACAAATCATTTAAATGCCCTCAAATCGCAACATACTTATTTTCAACATTTATCGATGAATACTGATTGTAGAAAGAAGAGAGAATGCGAACAAAAGGGTTCAAATGTGAAGCGAGAACGATCCTAGGTACATACATATATAGGCACGTAGCGGTCAAAATCAAGCGTGCTTTCTCGTCAGCGCTTATGCAAAGCTACCCACGTTGTTGCACCCAGTCTCCGAGTTCGCCCTTGAATAATGCATCGGCTTTCGCACGAGCAAATATATGTACATATATATGTATATATGCGAGCTTTACGCATAATATATATATATATATATATATATATTATATATATATATATTATATATATATATATTATATATATATATATTATATATATATATATTATATATATATATATCTGTCTATCTATGTATGTATCTATATATATATATTATTTCTTCGTACATTATATATATTACTTTTCCGTATATTTTATACATATATATATATATATATATATATATATATATAATATATATATATATACATATATATATATATCGTGTTCACAGGTGAAATCGGACGGTTATTAGAATGATTTATGGAAGGTGGACCTAGTCCGACTCTTGCTACTTAAGTCCCATCGAACGAGAGAGTCACTCTTAACCATCTCGTCTCTCTCTGTCTCTCTCTCTCTCTCTCTCTTTTTCTCTTTCTCTTTCTCTTTCTCTCTTTCTCTCTTTCTATATATATACATATTTTTTTTTCTCTCTCTTTCTCATGTTCTGCTCGGCTCGATAATTTACCATTTTAGGCCGATTTCATAGGATGGGAGTGAGAGAGATGAGAATAGAAAGAGAGGGGGAAAAGAGAGAGAGAGAGAGAGAGAGAGAGAGAGAAAGATGGAGAGAGAGAGAGAGAGAGAAAGATAGACAGAGAGTGATAGAGGGTGCCGCTTGGAAGGGATGATATTACGGCACTATCATTAGCGTCCACTTGAAACAACGCGTTTACGCCGTTTATGGTAATACCAATGACGGCCGTGTACGCTCGTTGCCACGGATATTCAACGATAATTGCCAGCTCCGTCGCCATACGTCATCGACGGATCCTCGTAAACTCATCGAATTTAGTGTCCGCCTAATGATCGTTGTTAAATTCAATGTCTCTCTCTCTCTCTCGCTCTCTCTCTCTCTCTCTCTCTCTCTCTCTCTCTATTTCTCATTCTCTCTCTTTGTTTGATATTTTTAGAACGGTAACTTATCGTTGTTAAATTTTAAAAACGATGTTTTTATATTATCTTTAAAGTTTATAACTCTTTCTAATATAAAAATATATTTAAAATCTTTATATATATATATATACAACTATATATTCTAATATAGATTTTCGATAATGATTTCATGTGAAGTCGAAAAACTACGTATGAAAGGAGTCTCTTACATTTTCTTTTCCTTAGGTATACCATTCAACCCCTATATCCTCTTTCCTCGCTGTACCGTCCTTCTCCCTTTCTCGTGTGGAGAAACGACGAGAAAGGCAGGTACAAAGTTCGAAGGGTGCTGTAGAGGTACGAGCGAAGCGATCGGGAATTTCCGCGAGGGATCGTTACAAACTTTTAACGGGTTCGAGACCCACTCCAGTACGCGAACCGAGGCTTTTCACAGCAAGTTTCGCATTACCACCGGGGCCGTATCCGACGTACGTTGTCGGAGTGCATTCCAACTTTCGAAGAACAAAATCAATTATGGAACGCTCGTTTTTATGCTCGTCGAAAGAGAGAGAGAGAGAGAACGGGGTGGAAAATAAGCGAAGGAAGAAGGAAAGAGACGAGAAGGTCGTGAAGTGTTCACCTTCACTGTGATTATCGGTCCAACTTGCGAACTAAAGTAATTCGCCGTTGGTGCACCTACGCGTGCTGCATTTCGGATTACGCAGTGGATTACGGGCCGAGAGAGGCAACTTTTATTTTTCATAATGAGGGAAGAAACCTGAGTTGAATTCGATCGATCTGCTCCCGTCAATTATTATTATGTATCTTTCCAGAAATCTTTCAATATATAATCCCTCTCGGTAAATTTTCTTTCTGGTTAATTTTTTTTTCTTTTTTTTTTTCTTCTTCCTTTTTTTTCCTTCGTTTTTTCTTTTTCTTTTTCCCACATGTTAGAAAAACTTATATTAACGCGTAACCGTCTCAAAGTTATCCTATTAGTGTTTTCGTACTTTTATCGAAATCGATTTCTACGAATCATGCAAATGATAATAATGATGATAATGATCATATTTGCAACTTCTCAACAGATAAATTAGCATTTGACCTATACATTGTGAATTTAAATTTCGAAATAGTAGTAATACGTACTTACTTACCATATACTCACGAATAATTTAGGATCTGACAAGTTGCGCGTTTAAGTTAAGTTCAAATGTTATATCTTAATGAACTTGATTATAATCATAGTATACATATAATCTATATAGTAAACACGATTTAAAGAAATTAAATTAACTTCAAAGTCTAAGATGGGAATAAAGGTCTTGGGTAAAGTCTAACTGTAATAAAAACTTAAGTGAAACGGCTTATACTGACCTTCGAATGAAAGGACGAAAAAGGAAAAAAGAACGAGGGTCGTCATTAGGGAACGGACGTGCTGGCACGTTTTTAACGATAATTTCTCTTATCTCTCGGCAGCACATGCTGCGTAAAGTCGCGTGATGCAGTTCGTACGCGCATCGCACGTCGGTAAATCCGAGCGCTCGCTCACAAATTGGATCCAGAACTCTAGATAATTAGCTCATATGCTCTTCCTCTCTCTCTCTCTCTCTCTCTCTCTCTCTCTCTCTTTCTCTCTTTCTCTTTCTCTTTCTCTCTCTCTCTCTCTCTTACTCGTTGAAAAGATTTGCTGATGTGGATTAAGGGTTGAGTCCTTCGAGAATCGATTATTAACTCGTAACTCTTCGAGAGTAAATGTACCAACAAACAAAATCGAGTTATTAATTTAATATGAAACAATCGATAGAAATGATTTTTTTTTACCTTATAGAAAATAAGTAAGTACTTTAATCGGTAGTAATAATAGAAGTAGAACGAAGTGAGTATGTAAAAGTAATATTGAATTAATCGTGATCAAGAACGATGCGCTGAACGGTCTCTTTATGAACGTCTTAAACGAAATGTTAAGCCGCTCATAGGCGTAAGACGATACAGTAGACCTAACTCTAGCAGTATTTTATAGTTGGACGATTATCGTTGAAAACTTCGATCTGTTTTAAAGAGTATCAGGCGAAATAAAAAAAAAAAAAAAATAAAAGTAGAAAAGAAAGAAAAGAAACTAAGTAAAGGGAAAAGAAAAAATATACAGAACAATGTCATTGTCTTTTCAGGCGAATTCCTTTGTCTAATGATGGATTAGTAACTCGGTCTTTAGAACGAAGACAATGAAGACTGACTAACACAGTTCGTATCATCTTCGACTCGACTCGACTCGACTCGTCTCGACGTCACTGAGAACTGAGATATCGTGAACACAAGCAATCCTCTGTCCGAGTTGGTCCACGACAACTCAGACGACGATGATGACGACGACGAGGATTGCTGCTGCGTCTCTTGTTTTTGTCATCTCGAAAAGTCGAGTAGACGCGTGAAGGAAAGGGGGTTTTAAGCTTTAGCCCATGTCAGAGATTCTCTTATTTTTCATTTGGTTCCCCTTATTCTTACGAACGTTTTTCACTTTATCACGTTCTCTCTTTTCCTTGATATCCGAGACCCTTTCTCGGTTTCTATCTATACGTTTCTTTCTCTCGTTTTCGTAGTAACACGAGAAGCGTGTTGCGATAGCACCCTCGGAACGCTGTTTGCTCCGGTGTAAGTTACTCGGCAGTGAACACCCCTGGGGCCGGCAAACGGTGCGTAACTAACCTCACGCACGCTTCACGCATTGACGTGACCGCACACTGCTTCCATTCATAAGTCATGACCGTTCTACTTGCATATATGTGTATATGTATATTTACATAAGCGAATATATACATATATATAAATATATTTATAAATATACATATATATATATTTGTGTGTATGTGTGTGTGTGTTTTTATAGGTATGTATGTATACCGCTTCTATTCGACAACGATTTTATCACCCTTACCTAATATGCTTTCCTTTTTTTGCAATGAAAATCGAAAGTTACGATCATTTAAACATATACGATGTATATATATATATATACATATGTATATATATCACGAGTGAAGTGGAATTGTATTGGGAGAAAGTATTATACGTAGTAGAAACGTACACTTTACATAGAACGACACATATGTCTAGATTCTAACGGGTAATTTATGTTCAATGGTTAAACGGTTTACACTTCGCTTCCGAAAACTGGATAATTAATCGGCTGTCTCTGATAATGAATGGAAGTTAATCGATCGTTCGCTAGTTTGCCGTGAGCTACCTCTGAGAGATTTGTTATATCCAAAGGCTTTTAAAGTTTATAAAGAAGATTTTTCTCTCTCTCTCTCTCTCTCTCTCTCGTCTTTTGTCTTTTCTCTCTCATAAGTGGCCACGTGTCTTATTTCCCTAAAGTTACTTACTCTGGACCACCGGAACGCGATTTCTGGAAATTTTCATTGTCGAAAGAAAATTGATCTCCGGCTACGCATTTTTTTTCTTCTCTCTTTTTATCTTGTCTTTTCTTCTTCTTCTTTTTTCCTTTTCTTTTTTCTTTTTTTTTTCTTTCTTCTTTTCTCACTTTTCAAGGAAAGGGATTCGTGTCGACAACGTGCTAGATTCTCCTGGTCAGAGTATTTCCTAGGGGACCTGCATTCTGTCAAGGCAAGTTTATCCTCGAAGCGACGGGGTCTCGGGCGATGCTCTCTGTTTACACCATAAAACTTTAGGCATGCGATCGAATAGCATGTTATATTAGCTGTTACGAACTAGGACGGTTTCGTGCTCTTCGAAAAGCATCTTGATACGCGTCAGTCTTTGCTTTCGAGACGTGCACGAAGTTCATTAAAAATTAATTGGTCCTTGTCGTCGTCGTTGTCGTCATCGTCATTTTAAATGACTTTGACTTTTTAATCGAATCCGTTTTATTATTTATAATAAGTAATTTTTAATTCGTAAATTAGATATCAATCATAACGACGAAACCGATATACGAGAAAAGTACATATTTCGCTGATATGATAATATAAACGATGAATGTGACAAATGTTTCTACGAAGGGAAATCTTTGCCTCGTGGCAACAGAGAAGAAGAAGAAGAAGAAGAAGAAGAAGAAGAAGAAGAAAAAGAAGAGTGCTAGGATTATCGTCGTTATCGGACGAATACGACTAACGAATATAACTAAATATATATGTAATTTACACGTACTTATATTCATATGTATGTACTTATAATGTTTTGAACGTGCGATGCGAAAAGTGTCGAGGAGGCAATAATAATTAATGTTGAACGATACCGAGTTCATCGAGTGACACAGACTGATCGATGTCATAGGCCGGTTGCCAGTTCAATGATAACCTCTTTCTCGTGACATCGACCGTGTTCTTATCATTTCCACGAATGCTTCTTCTCGTGCACCGAATCTTTTTCTCTCGCAACCCGGACCGTCTGACAGAAAACGAGATACCCCTTTAGCTTTCGACGAGGCACCGACGCAACCAGCTCGAAATAAGTTTTCGTCCTAGACTTTTCCATGGCCACGAATGACGTCGACGATAAAGATTCGTTATAAATAATTAAAGATCTAATATAGTATAAGTACTCGTATTATAAATCTAGTACAAGTACTAGTACAAGTACTAATATAAGTCTCGTTTTTTCTTTATATATATATATATATATATATATATATTTCGCCGATTGCGAAATTTCATTTGATTCTCAAATGTTAAAATCATGTCTATGGTATTGGAATTATATTAAATTAATAGTTATTGCTGTAAAATATGAATTTATTATATATATATATATATATAGGAGGATATTAAAAAAAATAAAAGTTAAAAGTAAACATTTTTTTTCTTTATATAAAAAGGAAATACAAAATGATGTTCGATAACTTCATTCACATAGATATAATGTTTTTCTTTTTTCTTTATTTTTTTTTTATAGATATATATCATGTTATACTTCGTGGGAGTAAATAACTTTTTTAGTGCTTTTCAATGATGACGAACGATGCATCCATATATGTATATATGTATGTATGTACGTATGTGCGAAGTACATGCGAATCTGGTGGTCACGGACGTAATCCAAACACGTGCGAGCGTTATCGACAGTCAGGATGACAGATTGACAGTCTCGCGGTCTTTCGATGTAATGATTAGCGATAATAAACGTAGTGAATCGAGTAAACAAAGTCCAGGCTGATACTAATAGCCGACAATGTCGAGTCCGACCGACACGAGAAAGAGAAGGAGAGAGAGAAGGAGAGAAAGAGAGAGAGAAAGAGAGAAAGAGAGAAAGAGACCGTGGATTTTTATAAATAGCGGAAAAACACGCACGTCGTTCGTTCGCTCGCTCGCTCGCAATCCTTCCATTTTTTTCGATCTTGACAGCAGGCGAATGACGCCAACATCACTTCTGATATACGCGCGAAATATTTGCAAATTAATACTCATTGTGTAGAGAGATACGATCGGCGGTCGAAGGGCATATACATTCATACGTATATACGTATATACGTACATACATAAATGAATACATACATATTTCGTTTTCAGTTGAGAACACGTTTGAGATCGTTAGCTTCGTGTCTAGTTGTTGCTGTTGGTGTATCAGTTTACGAGAAGACGGTATTCTATTAAGAGGGGCCAAGTAGTGTCACGTCGACGCACGCATCCCTCGAGGATCAACCCTTTGCCTGCGTCCCTGCATAATCCACGACCCCGTCGAGACCGGGCACGAAATTAGAGGCCCCTTTCCAATCCGACTTCGTCCTCCGGCATTGTGAGAGATGATTTAAGGCAAAATTATCAGGAGGAATCCAATAACGAGTACCACGGCGAATATGTATCGAGGGTGAATTAAGATCGCTGATCTCAAGTAGAATTCCAAATAAGAACACACCGATTCGAATATATATCTTAAGCTGTTTTTCCTTTCTCTCTCTTTTTTTTTCTCTTTTTTTAAGAAGAACGAGAAATAAAAGGCAAACAAAATTCGATTATTTTTCACGATGACGATGATTTTACCGAAATAAAAACTAACCGTTATACCGGTTGCTTTTCACGAAAAAGCTCTCAATCTTCTCTCGATAATATGGATATTCGTGTATCGAGGAGGAGTGGACCGAAGTTGTTATGACAGTCAGCGGTGGGTCATCCATCACTGAGATTTCGTCCCGACGGACCAACCGCGGACCAACTTATCCAATATTTAAGGTTTTGTCCCTCTCGGCTGAGAGCTGATATATCACTCGCATTAATATATATTTGCGGGGGAGATAACTCCAGTTAGAATAAGGCGCCAGCCACGGGACGAGTCAACGAGGACGAGGACGAAAAGGAAAGATGAGGATACGAATAAATATCCGAGGAGATCGACCATTTCTTCGCTCGGCAACGGTACGATATATATATGTATATATATATATATATATATATATATATATATATATATATATACGTATATATATCTTATATATATAATATATATATATATATATATATATATATATATATATATATATTGAGTGTCCTATTTTAATCGTTCCAAACAAACTTTGAAATGTGTTCCTGATGAAAATAAATATTTAATATTTTTTTAATCAATGATTTTGAGAGTCATAAACATAAAAACTCTTTCGTATGGATTTAAATATTATATTCTACGGTCAATGATATTATTATTATGTATTCAGATTAAACTAATCTGTCACTCGAAAAAACACAAAACTTTGAGGTCAACCGGTTTAGTAGTTCTTACAGCTTTTTCCTATCTTATCCAGACGTTGCAAACGAGATCGCGAAATCTGACAAAACGATCCGTCTTCGTGAACGAACTGGTAGGACAGTCACGGCATATCCTGCTTTCGATTCCTTGGACGAAAGTTCAAGAATCCATAATTTGCGGGAGTTAATATAATTAGATATACGATGTTGTAGAAATGTTGCGGTTAATTTAAATAATATGCTTTGACTGTCGAAAAGAAGAACGAAAAGAGGAAAGAAAGGAAGGAGTAAAATTTAAAAAAAGAAAATTAAAAAGATAATAAAATGAATTGAAAGGAAAAGGCGAATCTAGCCGACTGAATGGATACTACCTATCTTGGATCACCAAATTGCTGGTATAATATAGTCTCCGGTCCAATTAGCTTGTTCGGAGACGATAAAATGCAAATGACTCGTGACAGAGCGCTTCCGCGCGTATACTTTCTCCGTAGCTGACCTCCCCTCTCACTCTCTCTCTCTCTCTCTCTCTCTCTCTCTCTCTCTCTCTCTCTCTCTTTCTCGCTCTGTCCATTTCGGCGAAGCTTTTATAAAATTGCCATCTCACGATAAAAGAAGAAAAAAGACAAAAAAAAGGAAAAATAAAATATGATGACTCCAAAGAAATCCATAACCGTTGGGATTGTTACGTTCGAGTTTTTAGCATATGGTGAGTTTAATATTATCCATTTTCCTTGGAATCGTTACGTTACAAATTCGAAAATGAAATCCAGCAACCTTGTGGTCTTATTGAGAACAAAATTAATAGTAAAAAGAAAGAAAGAAAAAATGAACAAAAGAGGAAAAAAAGGAAAAAGGGAAAAGAAAAAAAAATGAATGAACGATTAACAGGCAAATGTATTATGAAAAGCTCTTTGTTTCGGTGTCTGAACAGAATCAGCTTGACAAGACAACATCGTACGATGGATTAAAGTCGGTAGCACGAGAATCCTTTAACTCCAACGTAGTAGTAACATCGAACTCGTTAAGGTCGTGGAGTCGAGACTCTGTAAGCGCTCGTGAAAGGGCCCGGACATAATGCTAACGCGGCGCATACAAACGGGCGCTAATGGCGCGGATAGCTTTTGTTGTTTTTAATTAACCCTTTCTTTTAAGACGGCCAAGGGGAACGGTAAAAGCGTAGAAAAGGGGTTGGCTCGGCACCTCTTCGGGCATCTACACCCTTGCTAAAGCTATCCAACCCCCTCCTCGAACCCTTCCCCCACTATCCGCACCATCACCACCACTCTATATCCTTGGCGAGTCGTCCCTTTTCCAGCCTTATATCCTTTCGAAGCCCTCTACGTATCTCTTGGGAGATGTAAATATGCGGAGAATTGCACCTCGGAGACAGAACCGAGCTTTTCTCGTTTACGTGAGACTACTTGGGAGTTGAACTTGGAAGGTGCCCCGGTGCCTTTGCAATTAAAGCTTCATCTAATTACAACAAGACCGCCCATCTAATCGTCGAATACCCGCGGGATCGTGACCAGGAAAGAGATTCTTAACCCGTGGAAATATTTTCTATAACTTATATATATATACAGTATATATGTATATGTATATAGTACGTACGAGATATGTGTAAGTGATCGATCGTCACTTCGAAAATAAGAAAAAAAAAAAAAGAAAAAATATATATTAATATTTTTCATCAAATAGTAGGATTTTTTTTTTTCATTTTTCTTTTTATTGTCACAATTTGCTTAAATTTTTTTCTTTTTCTTCTTTTCCATTGCGAATTTATGCTTGGTGTCATGCAATAATTTTTATATAACCGAATGACTCAAAGGAAACGAAACAAACGTAAAGCGGGAAAGAAAAGAAAAGGAAGGTTACGCGTCGGCGCTTTGTCGTGGTCACAGTACTGTCAATCATCGGTGATAGGAGGCGACACATTAATCTCACCAAGACCCCCGTGAGACCGCATAACCTTCTCTCTTTCTCTCTTTCTCTTTCTCTCCTTTTCTTTCTTTCTCTCTCTTCTGCGGTCAAACGGAGTCTACCTTATTGTACCGCTGTTTGTACCAACGAATGAGCTCTCTTCATTCTCTTTCCCTTTTTTTTTTTTACTTCATTCGTGTAACGCTTTGTTTCATACGACAGATGCAAATACCGACATACTATCCTCGAACATTATGTCCAGTCGTTAAACGAAAAACACCTAAGTCGACATTAATTGTAAGTCGATTACATTTAAATTTAATCTCCAACAAACTTCTCAAGCGAAATATTTCATGTTATTATATTAAATTAAATTTAATTTGATTATAGTTAAAACAACGAACGCTTTCATGTTTCAATAAAAGAAAAAAAGAAAAGAAAAAAAAGAAAAGAAAAAAATAATGAAAGAAATATCACTACCACAATTTTCTGATTGATTTTCATTACGTACACGTTCGAACGTAAATACATACATATACATATATATATATATATATATATATATATATATATATAGGTAGGTAGATACCTACATATGTATGTAGATCAACTCGCTTGGTACACTTCGAGGCGGGAGTAAACTCGAAGTAATTTATCGTCTCGTTCTTCGGAACGTGTCGCCCAGAAGATATGGCCAGTTCTCGATGCACCGGGCAGAAGAGAGTGTGCCGCGATTCGGGCCACCCAACCGGTCGATCGTACCGCGATAAACGCATTATTTAATTACCGTGAGTAATTACCGATTATTACATGGCGCGGGCTGTCCCGACCGCGGTCGCCGCCATTAATTACGCCGACGATCGGACGAAACACTCGTTACGCAGCACTCTTTAATCGGTTCAACTTCGCATCCCGTTACCGAACGATCGGCTAAGATCATTTTGCCTTTGGTTGCCTTCGATCGGTTGCTATTACAGGTTCGTAGTCTTATTGCATAAAAAAAGAAAAAAAAAATTATCGTATTTTCTACGATTTTTTTCAACGAATTTTTTATGCTATTATCAGCGAGACCTCGTTAACTTAATTCCCGTAATTAGTTATACAAAGCTTGGGTACGTCTTTTTCTTTCTTCCTTTTTTATTTTATATAAATAATTAACTAAATCGCAACAGAGTATTTTTATTTCTTTTTTTTTTCTTATACCTTTTTTAAGTTGTTCATATATATATATATATATATATATATATATATATCTTGCTCGACATGATAAATTTTCTTCATCTTCATTCGCCGTTATGTCATCGAACGTTCAGCACCTTTTCGACGGTATAATTCGACGTTATCGCAAAAAGTAAATAAAGCCCACGTCCATTCGTGAAACGCTAATAGATTCCCTCAGGATTCCGTCGTATCTCGAAATAAATTCTTCTCCCTTAGAAACGACACCGTTCATCATAACGGCGATGATGGAAGGAGAAATAAGATCGAGGGATGGGTAAGAGGAAAAGAGAAAGGATGAGGTGGAATGAGAGATAAAGAGAGAAACGGAGGAGATAAGAAGACTCGACAATCCGTGCAACTTTCAAGGTGGTAATCAGAATTCCCTGTCTTTGTCCTCGAATCCGAAGGAAATCAAGAAGGAAGGGCAAAAAGGGTATCTCCTGTCTCTTTTCTTTCTCATCTTCTTTTTCTTTTTTTTCTTCTTCTTCTTCTTCTTCTTCTTCTTTACAGGATGAAACCCATTCCAAATCGGACGCGAACATAGACAAATAACGCTGAGCCAGGTCGAAGCGGAGATCGAGAAGGCCACGAATGCACATTAATCTGTATCAGCCGACGCCATCAATATTTAATCCTAATCTCGTGAATTGCCAGTACCGTCTATGGGTCCTATCGTTTCGTCTTTTCCTGATTCAGAGACTGAGATAGATAGATAGATAGATAGATAGATAGATAGATAGATAGATAGATAGATAGATAGATGGTAGATGCTATGGGACAAGTTGAGAAATTATAATGATTATAACAGGGGTTTACTGTAATAATTTTAAATATATATTAGATATATATTAAAAAATAAATAATAAAATAATAAATATTAAAAAAATTAATACACATTAACAAAATAATAAATGAACAATTATATATATATATATATATATATATATATATATATATATATCACAAAAAAAGAGAAGTTCAAACTAATCCTTATTGATCATGACTAGATATTAAAATAATCAAGTTTTAAGAATGGTCAGAAGAATTTACGTTGTTACTTTCGAAGGCGGCATCGTCCGGTCGGATCGTCGTCATCGCTCACGTGTCGCTCGAAGCCCGACGTTAATTAACTCGAGGCTATGCTACGTGGTGAGCCGTGCGAATGCGTATTGTTGTTTCAAAGGAGTTCCAGAGCGCGTGCTTTTCAACCGGTCGTTCGCGTATATCGCCGTATCATTGTATCGATGTTGCTTCTAATTGTCTCGCCTGCTTCTAAAGGAGATACTATAAATGATAGTAATTCATCATCGCCTCGGTTAGCCGTCTTTTTCACCCTTTCTGTCCTTCTCTAGAAGCGAGTCGAATGTAGAAAAAAAAAAAAAAAAAAAAACAAAAAAGTTTGGTCGAGACAATGAACTATTTTGCCTTCGATCCTTTCAACGTCCATTCTCTTCTACATTCTCTCCTTTCTCTCTCTCTCTCTCTTTCTTTCTCTCTTTCTCTCTTTCTCTGTCTGTCTTTCCTTTTCTTTCTCTTAGCTATAATTAAAAATAATTTTCTTAGGTGTAATTAATCTTACAATTTTTACCTTTCAATACTTACTTCGAGATATCTTTTAAAAAGAAATTCTCTTTACTGTAACGAAAATAAAATATCATATTTCGATTATACGAATATCATGTTGGTTGGATAATACAAGAAATGAGGTGTTATAGACGCGTGCCACGCACGTTTTCATTTATTACCCGAGGAACCAATAAAACGTGGTCATTACTAGAATCGGTATTGCCGATTCGTTTTCGAATCTCGTTTCGCGCCCCGATGAAGTGGCCGTAAACGTAAATCCGTACCAAACAGAAGAGCATATTCGAAAGAGCGAATACCGCCCCCGCATTTCTAAACGATATCAAACTCGCGCTAATCGATCGTGAAACTCGAGATCATTGATCGTGAATGAAAGCTCTTTAAAGCTCCCATTACGTAGATAAATATATCTGTGATAGGATATACCGATGGATGAAATTGAAAAATCTACGTATAATTAAATAAAAGTCTTAACGTGCTTAATTAAAATATATCTATTATCGATGATCTAATCATAAATTATCTCTTATTAAGACGAATAAAATTTTCAAGAAGTTCGATTCTGTGGTGTAACAATTTCGATGTAAGAAAGAAATGAATTTCATTGAGCTTGCGAATTCGAAGAGATAGATAGAAGAGGAAAAAAAAGAAAAAAAAATGAAATAGAAGAAGAAGAAGAAGAAGAAGAAGAAGAAGAAGAAGCAGAAGAAGAAGAAGAAGAAGAAGAGAAGACGTCGGTTTACGGAAGACGTCGTCGTTGTACAGTGTGTATAAGACGGCTCGGGTTGACGCGCGTGTCGTCGTTAGGTGCCGCCAGTGAAAATGGCTTATGCCAGAAAGTCTCGGGATAAGTTAAACACGCCTCGGGACCCCGAGGCGTCGTAAAGCGCCGCGGCGCCTTCGTGTTTACGTCGACGCCGGCGACGTCGACGAGGCCCACCAAGCGAGTCTAGTTCGATGTACGCGTTCCATAGAATAAGAAAGAGGAAGAGCGAGAGAGAGAGAAAGAGAGAGAGAGAGAGAGAGAGAGAGAGAGACGAAAGGAAAATTCTCTTGCACTTACTCTCTCTCTCTCTCTCTTAGATAGTGATGGGAATGATCAAATTATTTGCACTATTATATCGAACATTTTTTTTTACGGTGAACACGTCGATAAATTTGGTTTAATTATTTCATGGGCAATAGTTGTTTTAAAAATACAAAATATTCTTCGACAATGATTGACTGTTATTTAATAAAAATAATTTATTTTTCGAAGTAACGTAATGATACGCGCGAGTGTATCGTTCCCATCGCTAATCCCACACGTTTCTATTTCCGCACGCGTGACAAATCTCCGCGTAGCAGCCCGCGCCCGATTTATCGAAACGACATATTCTGGCTTGCGGCCGCGTCCATATGGCACCGAGCACGCCAGTTATTTTTGTTCTCTCGCGGCACTTTCCCTACGCCTTCGACAAGTGTTTCAGGCTTCGGCTATGATGACCAACATATGGCTCCTGTGACGATTTACCTCTTTGCGCTCGATTTCAACCGTAGCTTCTTCGCTCGTCCATCTTAACTCAGGCTTCTAAATCCTTCTGGAAAATGCCACGAGACTGAAGATGTTCTCGTGGCGGTAGTTTGAAAGATTAGGGAAAAGAGGAATAGGGGAGTTGAAGAGGAGAGAAGTTGGGGAGAAGAGGAAGGGAGAGAAGGGGAGTAAGAAAGAAATAAAAAAATGCTTCCGTGAAAATTTACTATGATCAGGTAATAGCGATTAATGATATTAAATTTTTCTTTTAAATGAATTTATAGCGAGAACAATAAATAGAAATTTTATTAAAGTAAAACAATAAATGCGATGGTTTTATATATCTTCGAAAATAAAACGATCCATTTGCTATTTACTGTGGAAAAAAAGATCTTTCTACTTTGAAAATCGACTATGTCAATCATTCGAATAATTTTCTGTTCATTATCGTGAATAATCGAGAGAGAATGAAATAGCGTCGATGCAACGTGTTGAAGAAAGAAGGGATCGACGGGAGATGTGATCGTTTCTTTATCTCTCTCTCTTTCTCTCTCTTTCTCTCTCTCTCTCTCTTATCCTCTCTCACTCTCTTTCGTTTGGTACGAACTGGACGATGATTTACGAGCGTGTAATCCGTCGCAGGAATTTGTCAGACTTCGTCCGACAGTGCCCATAGGTGTTCGATCGACCGCACGACATCGATCTTTCTCTTCCTCTTTCTATATAAACCAGAAAGTTCCGACTATAAGAAGACAGAGAGAAAGAGAGGAAAGAAGAAAGGCGCGATCCCTTGGCGTACGGTGAGAAAAAGTAAGTCTTAATAAAGTCGGGGCAAGATAAATCGTTACATTAGCATCTAGCTTGTGATTCATAGTGATGTTTCTTGCTTGACAGGGACGTAGGTTGAAATGAGAGAAAGGACAGAAAAAAAGAAAAGGATAGAAAGAGAAAGAGACCGATTGAACGGTCGAACGTAGGAGAGGGAGAAGGACAAGCTGGAGAGGGTGGTAATGTTCTGTGATATATCGTCATTAGCATTGGTTTCATATTAGAACAAACAGGACTCGTGTATAAGGTCCATAAAAGGCGCGCACCAAGCAAAGTCGACCCTTTTTTAATGGAGGGTGCTCTCGCGAGCCACCCCTCGTAGCGAGTACAACCACGGACTCCTTTCGACGTCCTCATTGGTCGAACGAGTTGTGCTTCTTTACTGGCCGTATACTGGCTTTTCGGTAACGCGAAACAAAGGGCTCGAGGGTGGTGATGGTGGTTACGCTGATCAACCCTCTACGTTACGTTCCTTTCCTTATAATTTACAGTCTAAATTGTATATGTGAGTTCTTGTGAGAGCGTGCGCGCGCCTGCGTTCAACAGAGTTTATTGAGAACACCGTGGCGAGTGTGTCACTTCGGGCTACGCCTTTTTAATGATTTATTATACGTACCGGTGAGACCTGGGCCAAAGTTCGACGTCTTCCTCGGCCTCGGGGCTCTTTCCTTCTCCTCCTCCTTCAACTTTCAGCTGCCTCTTCCCGATCGAGCGCTGCAGATGGAGGCGCAGATGTTACGTTTCAACCCTGTCACCGTTCGTAACCACGTAGTTCCTTTCACTACCATCACCATCATGGTATCCTGGTAGTCTCTTCGACGTGAAAGAAGAAAAGAAAGAAGAAGAAGAAAGAAAGAGAGAGAGAGAGAGAGAGAGAGAAAGAGAAAAAGATTTGCCTCGTTCCCGATTTTTGTCTATACGAGCCACCTTTACTGAGAGAGACAGCTCGTGGAATTCGAATTTCAAGGGTATTGTCGGCTACCTGCTCTCATTCTTTCCTAATCGATGTTTTTCTAGTCAATATCGAGAGTGGCCTGCATTGAATGAACCCATCTCTCCTCCTTCGTCCTCCCCTTTTCTATAACGGTGCTTAAAGATCCCCGAATTGACGGTATACTTAAAGATTACTACTCGTTACTATGGAACAGTAAATCTGTGTATGTGTGAGTGTGTATTTATGCCGATGTCTATATCTTAAAGGATAAGAAAATAGGAATAAAATAACACGCGATTTATATTGAAAATTACTAAATTAATAAGAGTATAGTGTTCTTTCATCGTAGGATAAGAGATTTCGATTACCAATCGAGCCTATTCGTTCGAACACGACAGACGAGACGATCGATTTCGATATCGGTCGATCGATCGAGAGAGATCGATATCGAAATCGATCGGCAAATCGATTCACTTGAAGGCCGCGAAGCGCGAATGCGACGAGCTCGTAATAAGGGCTGCTACCTGGTAATATCGATAGAGGAACGTAATCGACAACGTTTTACGAGCGAGAGTTCGTACCCTTTTTATTTCGTTCGAAATAAAGGAGAGCCTCCCAATAGGGAAAGATAGAAAGAGACCGACTCCTGAGACGGATTCCATATAATGAAAAACATTTAATTGGCACGGATGTATATCGTAGAGCAGTTGGATATCGTCGTAGAATAGCCATGGTAATAGATGACCGGTTCGCAGGCACGTAAACTACCAGAGGCGAACTTCTGAAAATTTCACTTCAATAGCCAAGCTAAATTGCTTTCTGTATATTATAAGCAAGGATATTGGAATTCAGAGTATGCGTATCCTCTTCGTTCATCTAAAGTTTCGCATGAACAAAAAGAAACGCTCTCTCTCTCTCTCTCTCTCTCTCTCTTATTTTCTCTTTTTCTCTCTTTCTCTCTCTTACTTTCCGTGTACCAGAACGCCAATTATATAACAGTAATCACCGTCTTCTCTCTCTCCCTCTCTCTCTCTCTCTCTCTCTCTCTCTCTCTCTTTCTCTTTCTGTTTCTCTTTCTTCCTTTCTTTATTTCTGCAGTATATACGCGCATATAACACTATACGCCTCTTAAGCGATGGATCGTGACATTTAGTAAATCACAGCTCGATCTTTTAGCTCTGAAATCGTACGACCGCGAATAACAGTTCATATTATAATATATGAACGTGCTTCATAATGGAATACTACGCAGTAGATTGGTCATTCCGGATAGGACCTCGAACAAAATTTTTTTTTCTTCATATCTGACGAACGAACGAGCAGTCAATCTTTTCTACGATATATCTATATATCATTTTTTTTTATCCTTCTCTAGGGGATTTTACGTGACGAATATTTGAGAGAGAGCGAATCTTTTTTTCTCTCTCTCCCACTCTCTCTCTCTCTCTCTCTCTCCTTCTCTCTCTTTTTCTCTCTTTCTTTCTTGTTCAATGAAAAAGTTACGGGGCAGTGGTCCACGAAGTTTGAAGAAACGAGCACGTCCCATCTCGCGATGTAAATAAAGTGTCCAGGGGATAGTAGGCGCACTTGGCCGACTGACACAACGACGTGGCAAATGAAAAATGCCGAGACGGACGATCAATGTAAATATATTCATGACGTGGGGTGGCTGGGCGGCCACGGGGAGGCCAGATACGTGTACACACATACACACACATATATATATGTATATTTATATGTATATATATATATATATGTGTGTGTGCATCTATCTACGTATATATGTAGGGTTTTATAGGATGGGGCTCGGTGAGGACTCGATGGCACTTGGACGGCACATAATTCACTCTTTGGCAGCTCATTACAATTTAAAAAGGCCTTTGTCAGTGTATTACTCGTGATTCTCCTTACGAGCTCACAACTTGCTCTCGAACATGTCGGTGCTTGTGTACGCTTACAAGAGAAGAAATGAAAAAAGAAAGAAGAAAGAAGAAAGAAGAAGAAAGAAAAAAGGAAAAGTAAAGAAAAGAGAAAATAAGAAAAATAAAAAAAAAAAGAAAAAGAAAGGAAAGAAAGAAAAGAAAAGAGGAAAGAAACCTCTAAAAGTATTCCATTCTACTCAAACTCGTTAGCAAGAACCATGACGGAGCAAGTTCCTATCTCGAAATTTATAAAGATATCGAAACTCGACATGTCCATTTAAATGCGATCTCTTACTCTCTGGTGAAAAATTTTGTGTTTAAAAAAAAAAAGCAAAGAGAAAAAGAATATAAATGACTTGTGTTAGATGTTAGTTTCAAAAAAAAATTAATAGATATTATGTACCCATGTGATAAGTGCCACGTTAATTGCAAATTCGATTAAGCGTTCTCTGTCAATGATAAAGAAAATCAAAAAAGTAAAAGCTAACGCTCGATCTTTTTTTTGTTCAACGATCCAACATCTCGGATATAACGTGAGTTGAATAAAGACAAGAGACTAATGCGACTGATCTCTGACGGGATTTCTAATTTAAGTCGTCCGATCAACGAGATACAACGAAGGAGAAATAAAACCGTTGGCACTTTCGAGCAATTACAGGCGTTGTTGCTTTTCTACCAAACGATTTTGATGAATGACGCGAGGAGAGCGACCAGTTCTCTATGTCGACACACACAATCACCGTTCTTCAAAAGTCACGATCGCGTTGGCGATCGACGGATGTCGAAAGTTCCGAGAAGAATCGACGTGTCGCGATCAATCCGTTCAAAGTTACGGGCTATAAGGAAAAAAATAATAATCATGATCAGGTCAAAAACAGGTCAGACGTACGTACATCTCTCTATACGTTTCACATATAATTATAATCAATGTGATTTTCGCAAGTCGTTAAAATTAGTACCGAATTTCTTTCTTTTTTTTTTTGCATAAAGAAATTAAATTACATTGAATGAGAACAAATATTATAAAGTTCAGAAATAATGAAAATTATCGTACAACTAATTTGTCATCTTGTAATAACCATATATATATATATATATATATATATATATATATGGAGAGAGAGAGAGAGAGAGAGAGAGAAAGAGAGAGTGAGAGATAATATATAGGCTATTACATTATTAATATTCCAATCATCAGACGACAAGACATCAACCTTCTATAGAAAAAAAAAGAAGAAAGAAAAGAAGAAAGAGAAAAGAAAAAGAGAGAAAAGAAAATTCGATCATTAATCAAAGACATTCGACGTGATACTTTATTCGAGATACAATATCAAGAGTGGTTAATAATTCACGAAGAAAATCCAAGTGACCGATCGCGAATCTCGCAGCGCGTGACGTTTTCTAGAAGATGACCGGTGTTACGAAGGAAAGGGAGGAGATTCTAGAAAAAGAACGTTGAACCGTTCGAGTAAGTAGGTAAAGGAAAATGCAACTACTTTTCCCATGGGACAAGAAAAGAGAGCTAAGGCAGGGCACGAAATTGATATGTATTCCATGCCTTGCCGCGTCCAATCTATTGCGGGTCAAGCAGGCGGAATTTTAAACGCGATACCAGCCGAAAACTCCCTTCCTTTTCTCGCTCATCTTTTTCTACTCTTTCTCTCTCTCTCTCTCTCTCTCTCTCTCTCTCTCTTTTTCTTTATCTCTCTTTATCCAAGTCCCGATAGATCGTCCTTTGACGTATATGTGCATAACACACGTGTATATACACTTTTCGAATACATTCGAGGAGTATCGAGAGGCCAAGCCTCGATCGTTTCTAATACATTCTAAAAACTTACGAGCGCATAAAATACGAGATCCTATGTGTACACATTTTTATATCTATATATACATACATACGTACATACATACATACATACATACATACATACATACATACATATATATATGTGTGTGTAGTGACTCTTTGAACACATATGTATCTATTATATATACATATGTGTGTGTATGTATATATAGGAAAAAGAAAGAAGGAAAATATGAGAAAAAGCGAAGGGCCGGTAGCGACCACGATGTTAGACGAAGGAATGAATGGCACTGGTCATCGCTGGAAAATTGAATTTCGTCCCTGAGGGCCTCGCGGGATGAAGTATGCTGACAGTCGGAAAATTTGCGTTTAACCGTGCGCACGCGACTCGAGTGAAATACAAGAATTTCCTTTTCAGAATAGCTATCCTTCAATATCGAAAAGAATAATTTAAATTTATTCGACACTTCTATGTGTCTATGGTACTTAAAGAAAATAATAATAAAGTTGCTAGAATAAACTCACCATGCGGCACCCATCCGTGATGACATTTTCCGCAATAACGTAGATGACGTTTGCCAGGTGTAAAAGACTCGCAGGTACAGCCAGTGACGGTACATTTTATAGACTGTAAATAAATCAAAAATAAATGATTAACAATATGAAGGTTCGAAGGTTACGTTCGTTTTAATAATGATAGATTTTAAAGAATTTTTTTCTTTTCTTTTCACGTAAAAAATTAATTAATTATTGCCACTCAAACGGTTATAAACACTTTTTTTTTTTCTTATTAATAATTCAAATAAAATTTGTCATTCAGATTATTGTTTATAATTCGACATTCTCTTTTATATTTTACAATTTTTATTTATTTTCTCGATTACAGGAGAATATGCCTGAACACAGTTTGACGCAGATTAAAGAATATTTGCCAAAGGGCAAGGAGATAAGAAAGAAACAAAAGAAAAAGGGTAGGAAGGTATGATATTTTTCGAATGACCGTTTGGCATAACGCCACCCTAGAGAAAGCTCGTAAGAGACGGCCTCGTCGGATTTTAAGGAACCGTGAATATTTTCCGCCCTTCGCTACGAAATTAACCCCTTGGGAGCTACCATCCAATCCTGGCCCCGGGCGAAAGGAAGTGCGAGCATTACTATCGGCATCGGTATCGCTTTATGTACCGAACGGTTAACTCTCTGCATTTTTATTTAAATATCTATAAAAGTGTCAAACTTGTTGATGCAAAAAGTGATCAGAAAAATTTGAATTTTGAACATTCTTTTTTTTCGATTTTCAATAATTTTCACACAAAGGTAATTATTATTAAGAAATATTAGTTTCAACACTTAAATCATTTTCATAATCGAATATCATTCTTCGAGGAAAAAAATATTTTTAATCTTTGTTGCTTCACCCGTTCATAAAATTCCAGATGAGTTCATAAAAAACGAATGGATCGATACAAAAACACCGAACGAAGACACCAGAGCTAAAAGTCTTTTGCAAACTCGCGTAAGGCGTTAATATAAAGACAAATGAAGCGACGCATACGCACCTTCCTTGGCCATGTGTCTTTATATAGACAGTATCCCATGGCACCGTGAAAGTTTACAGACTGGAAATATTCTGACATCGTTCGCTAGGAACGAGAACGTTTAAGATATCGACAAAATTTAACAGGCGACGAATTTTATTAGCTTCACCGCGGGTTATTTATTCGAAATGGCGACAGATTATATGGGCGATATTAACGTGTAGGGGAAAGAAAGACGCTCGTAAGCTAAATTTCGAAGGCAACATTGTGTGCGCACTATACACCAAACTTACCTCTGGTAGCTTTCTCGAATACACCTTCTGCCTGTTTCTTACATCAAACTTATATCACATATTCGAATATAACGAGCCTGATAACTTTCGTACCCCGAAGGTAACTCGACACCAAAAGACTCGAGCGGAATATAATTTTGAACATTTCTTCGAAACATTTCCGAACGATTAACTCTTCCTTCAGGGTGCATTATTTTTTATATATCAACCTATCTATCACGAGAGCTTATCGCCAAAGTAAATTGATACTTAAAACATTATCCCTGACGGAAAAATTAGTTTCGTTGATGTAAACAAAGGGAAAAAAAAGAAAGAAAATGCAAGAATAATTCATTTCTCACAATTTTCGATGCTTCACGATCTACCGATACTTCGATACGTTGAAATATTTGCGTATTTTTGAAAAAAAAAAAAAAAAAAAGAAAAAAAATTTCTTTTTTTTTTTAAATTAAGAGAAAAAAAGAAGAAAAACTCTCGAGTAATAGTAGTATTAGTAGTAGTAGTAATAGTAGTAGTGGTAGTAGTAGTAGACTGCTCATCGTTCTATCTGACTTTTCACACGGGATATCGCTTATATGATTTATCGTGCTAGTATACATAAATGGCGTGACGCCAATGTATTATATAGTTTCTCGAATTACACGGAAGACCGGAGAGTCGCGAGAGTCTCTTGCTACTTCGGAGCAAGTCTCAAGTAGTAGTGTCGACTACACCTTGCGTTGCTCCATTCCTTTTTCGTGCCTATACTCCATGAAGTATTATGTTTCGAGGAGCCACGGTTTCCTCCTCCTCCTCCTCCTCCTCTTCCTCCTCCTCTTCTCCCGACTGCTTCTTTGCATCCCCTTCGTACGCGTGGTAAACGCGCGAGCCTATAACGTGCAACACACAAGGCAATAACGCTTTTACGAGCTACGAAACATTTATTGCCGGTTATGACGCCACGCCGTTTTATCATCTCGCTTCTGCTTAATGCGGCCTCCTTAAGGCTGCTCACTACTCCTGCTTTTATAATGGTTTACGCCAACAAAGAATCCAAGCGTAATACTTGACCGATTTTTATCAACAAAAATTTATTTGAAAGATGAACATTTAAACGAGGAGTCGATTTTTTTTTTTTCTTTTTTTTTTTTTTACATTTTAGACAAAAAATCCTTTTCTTCGCGCATAAATTATTTTCGAAGAAGGAAAAAAAAGTGGACAGCATTTTTTAATGCGATTCTTTTTGTTTCTCAAAGAAAATAAAAGGTTCTTTTGAAAATTTGAAAAAGTCAACTCATCGTTTAAATCATTGTATTTACTATTCATTGTTAGCAATTGAAATCTGTAATGAAGAGAAAAATTTTCAGGATAAAATTTGAAGCGTCTTAGTTATATTAAAATTTTAAATTACTGAACGAATCTCATGGAAAATAATATTTTTAATTTATTACTTCTTTAATTTAATTTATAAACGAACGACAATGTTATCGCACGTACAAATTTTAAAAATAAAATATTTTTATATATTGGAAATATAATGTTATAATATAAAAATATCAGATAAGAATATAAGATAAATCGTAAAGAAAAATCTCGCGAAATTATTGATGAAAGTTGCCCACACGAGCGTTACACGCGCTTTTCATTGTGTATTTCGCGTGCAGTTTAAAGAAGACTCGCGGCACGCGTGCCGGAATTAGCGTTTGAACGGCGTAGCAGCCGGCCTTTTTGTTGTTCATTCTACACGGTCGTCAATCTGAAAGGGCGTCCGTATCGTCGTTCGATTTCGGCGATCGTGTGCTTTTAATGATCGATCGCCGTGTCCTAAAGATTCGCCGGTTCGATGAACAACCAGTATCGAAACTTTCAAAATTGTTCTTGAAAATTTCATACTACTGAGAATAGAATTCATTTCAATCGCACACACACACACACACACACACACACACACACACACACACACACACACACACACACACATATATATATATATATATATTATTTATTTAGCTAGCGTAAATAGGCGTGAAAATTAAATTTGTTAATCCCAATCAATCTGTAAATAGAAATTACGCCAACATGAAACGCTCGGAAATCTTTCATTTCGTGTATATACTTGATATATATATATATATATATATATATATATATATGCGCATGCGCATAACTACATGTAAATCGACTACGAAATAATACAATGTATTCAAATCCGATAATTAATTGTGCAAGCATAGCTTAGGCGGGTTACATGAGATTTTCATTCAATGACGCCGTGGCTATCGAATCGCTATTTACTAATTATTAATAATATCAAAACAATGGCCACCGTGTTACAAACATTATGAGAATAGTCCCGCATGTAATGATGACTATCTAAATTAACATCTTTTTCCACTGTTATCTGTCCTGCATTTGCATTTATCTTCATATACGATCGATCTCGCGTATGTTCTTTCTTAGAACTTACAGTTTTATAAATAATTTTTCACACAACACGGAAAATGTGAAATGGAGGTATAGTCTCATAAAAAAAAAAGAAAAAAAAAAGAGGAAAAGGAAAGAAAAATAGAAAAAAAATCGTAAATAAATATAGTTGATTTTTATCTTAGTTATAGATTATGATCGAAGGATAAATTAAAATCAACGAGTCGGAGCCTAAAGTAAAATTATTTTACTTATGGATTGGGAAGTCGAATTTTTAATGAATACTCATCTTAACTATACTCATTATTTTCATATCTCATCGGATTATCTTGCCACTCGAACGATACCAGGTACCGTCGAATGAAAGTTCGAAAATTCGACGGCCCTCGAGGACAACGATGCGATATGCTCGTTGTACAACGAGGGAAAGAGAAAGATATAGAGATGGAGAGAGAATCGCGAGTAAAGCTGTCGAGCGAGCTCATATGCTCTACGCGCGCTCGTGTTTAATGAACAGGGCTAATCTCCCGATTCGAAATGCACTGCTAACAGCGTATACACACCGACTCGTTCATCGTTGCAAATTAATTTGACCAGCGCGAATTAAACCTCAAGTATAAAGCTGGATACACTGAGTTTGTGCGTGCGCGCGAGCGCGCGGGAACAAACCAACCGACCGCCCGCCCGCCCGCCCGCTCGCCCGCTCGTCCGTCCGCTTGCACGTTCATGTACCTACGTGTTGGACTATGGAAGCTCATTAATGAGTTCGAGGATTTAGGCTCGCCTATGCGTTTCGCTCGGGATCTGCCCTCGAACCACCTACTACCATCCCACCCCTTCATCACCCGCCCGCCTCCACCCATCCTCCATCCCTTTTCGTAACCCGTTTGCACGAAACGGCCGTACCTTTTAGTTCGAGAACAGAGAGAAGATTGTGTACACGTAATCGTGTACGAGTTAAAAGATGACGTATATATATATATATATATATATATATATATATATATATATAGTTGTTTAAAATAAAAGAAGAAGAATAAGAAAAAAAGAAATTTTAATTATCCTATCTCATTGGTTGTTGGTAAAATCATTAAAAAGGATTCCAACAATGAAAACAGAGAGAGAGAGAGAGAGAGAGAGAGAGATTTCTCGAGAGAGTTTAAAGAAATAATCTTTTTTTCTTAAAGACTTTTTTATTCTCTTTTTTATTCTTCATAAAAAGGGGTAGAATAAGATGGTATCAGAAATTCTACTTTTATTTAATTACCTGTATTAAAGTACGGCTTCCTCTTGAAAAGTTGTCTCGGAAATAATAACCGATAAGGAAGACTTATGATTTATTGCCATGATATTCGGGTAGAATTAACTAAAGGATATACCTAAGCAAATTACGTAAAATTGAAATCATCTAATAATCGATATCACATTTTAAATGTTATTATATTTAAAAATTGTCTTAAAGAATGTAAAATCGTACGAGAAGAATATGGAACATATACGTATAAGTAGAAAAAAAAAACGAAAAAAGAGAAAAAGAGAGAGAAAAGAAAAATCGCTTCGACGAAAGAAAAACGATTTCGTTGGAGCGTATAACGGCCCTCATTCGTGAAACATAACGAAATGCTAACAGCCATTGCTCGTATATATCGTACCGTGTATTTAGCATATTGTCGCAACCACAATGGCAATTTGTGTGATATATCTGCCCGTTAAAATGGGAAACGCTCAAATGTGGCGGAATTAACTGCCCGGATATTCGAATGGTGGCGGCATGTCGACGAGTAAGGGAGTCAAAATAAGAGAGAAAAAAAGGGTAGTAGTTTACGTTGAACCCGTAGAAAATACGGGATCGATGGGGGAATGAGAAAAGAATTATTTTTTGGTACGAATTATTTGGATCTTTCGTGATATACGATAAATATTCTAACTCTGCGACAAAATATCGCGATATAAGAATGGGGCTCTTCTCGGGCGTGTACTCGAATAGAGGATAGGATGGGGATGGAATCGTGGGGTGGACGGACTTGACGGACGACACCCTCAGGAGTACTAAGTCACGTCGCTATGCTAACTTTCCGGCTTCTCCTCTTTCCACGGGCCGATCCCTTACGCCACCGCATCCGGCCGATGAAATAATATCACTCCCCGATTGCCAGTCACGATCCATGTACCATGAAACACGATGGCCAACGCTATACCTAAGTAAGTTATATAAAAATTCTAAGATTTCCTTCTTTTTTACTTTTCTCCTTTTCTTTTTGTTTTTTGTTTTTGTTTTCTTTTTTTTTGTTTTTGTTTTTGTTTTTTTTTTTTTTTTTTTTTAATATCAATCACAAACAATGTTACTATTTTGATCGTTTTTCGAAATATCTTCGATAAAAATCACATGGATTCATGCGGTAAAGGTTTAATCCGTTAAATTGTCGAGAGGATTAACCAAAAGGTTATGGGTGCCTTAAACATCCGGCGAAAGAGGTCGCTCGTAAGTCTCAATTATTTAGGAAAATTGTGGAAACCGCAAAGCCGAGTGAGTATATATATTTCTTTCTTTTTTTATTTTATTTTTTTTTTTTTTCGTGCTCGTGGGAAATAGCTCGGTCCTTTCCGACGAGTAGAAAATTACTTGTCTTTCTTCTTTCTCTTTCCGTTCTTTCCCCCTTTCCTCTGTCCCTCAGTCCTCCCTTAAACCTCTCTAACCTTCCCTTTTCTTTCTCTTTCTCTTGACGGCAGAACGGAGATAGCTACACGTGAACAGGTAGACGAAACGGGTGAAGGGTACCTTTTTAAATCTCATTATTACAGCTCGCGGGCAATGCGAAAAATAAGCAGGGGTTAGATCCACCTACCAAGAGAAACAGTGTTGGAGATGGTGGAGTTGGAGGAGGAGAACTTAATCCGCCGGTTTAGCCATAAAACGACGATTGCTAGCGCACGCGCGTAAGTAAATTCCATGTTCACGCACATACACATACACACAGATATATTTGGTATACACGCACACAAATGGATAAAATAGCTCGCCGATTTTCGTTGTCTGGCCACGCGCCGGAGATTTCTTTTTAATGCGATAAGAAGAACAATACCGAGGGATCCGTTAATACGATAATTCCTGGTGTCGCACCATACTAATACTCCTCTGAAATTTAATAACTACGGCTTGCATTATACGCGAAGTCTCTTTTTTAATTTACCTATGATGCTCCCGATTTTTTTCGCTCTCTTTTACTCTCTCTCTCTCTCTCTCTCTCTCTCTCTCTCTTATTCTAGAATTAGACGGCGTTAGCTAAATTTACGACGTCCCGTAATTTCACGTTTGAAAAAATCAGACGATTATCAGGATTTTCTTTTACTTTCGTTTCCGCTCGATTTCAAAATTTATGTTCCTCCTTTTAATCTTCAATTCTTATAATAAAAAAAGAGCATCAAATGTCTGATCTAACAAAAAAAAAAGAATTAAAACTTTCGTGTGTCATTTTTTACCCCTAGAAAAGAAAAACATAAGGAAAAAAAAAAAGAAAAAAAACGAAAAAAGAACAAAAAAATAAAAGAAAATAATAAAAATATTTTGAGTCCATGAAGGATAAAAGATGAAGAAAAAAAATCCACATAAGAAAAGACAAAGAGGGAGAAAAAGAATAAAAGAAAGAAAGCAGAGAGTATCGACTTTGGGTCCAGAGGTCCTTCGTCGAGAAGCGCCGCCGACAAAAAAAAAAAAGAAAGAAAAAAGAAAAAAGAGAGATAAAAAAGAGGAAAAAAGAAAGAAAAAAAAATGACTAGACATTTTAATAGAGCAGGTTTTCATCTATCGTTCCTATTCATCGGCAATTTCCGATTGGGTCTCCGTCCCTCTCGTTCACGCTCATGGGGAGGGATCGATCCGGTGTATTGTCTAGCTATACGAGCAGCACACACCGTTCGCTGGGCTGACTTTTCATCGTGACGGCCACACCTTGCGCCGTCGTCGTACGTCTCGTGCGGTGCCCGTACGTTAAAAAGGAAAAGGAACCGTAATGGCGTAATGGCCGCCCGCCACTGTAGAGATTCAAGTCCCCTACCGAGTCTTCTTGTTTTTTTTTCTCTTCGTTCGAGAATCGTGACGGCGACACTCGACTCAATCCTAGCTAGATACTTTCTTTCTTTCTTTCATTCTTTCATTCTTTCATTCTTTTATTCTTTCATTCTTTCATTCTTTCTTTCTTTCTTTCTTTCTTTCTTTCTTCTATTTCATTCGTAAATGAAGAGACACACGCAATCTTCGCAAGTCCTCCTGTTTCTCTCTTTACATTTAGTCACAGAGCTGATGGCTCTCTGACACGGGACATTATTTCCAAGTAAATACCGTTTTAACGCATGCCGATGACTATTTCGACGATACCTCGTGACTACGAACCCTTTTCGGGCTTTCACACTGGTATTGCCAACGCCCAATAACCTTTCGAACACGTTCGACCTTCGCTTAGCATTAACGAAGGCGAACTACGATTATTAGCTAGGATAAGCGCGCCTTTTCTTTTTGTCTTTTTTTTTTTTCTTTTTCTTCTTTCTTTTATTTTTTTTTCAAGACCTGCCACATTCGATTGGTATTTATCGGTTGCTGAATATCTCTCATAAGTTTCTACGAGTAACTTACTTCGATGAACTTTCATGGTAGGTCAACGTACTCTACGATTGAAGGTCTATCAATATTTTTTTTTTTTTTAATTATGTTATTTTTTTTCTCGATCAAACAATGATCAAGATTTTTATAATTATTTGTTAGAAATTTTCAAAGCAATGAAATCTGAGTTTGGATGAAGATAATAATATCTTATCGTATTAACAAAGAGCCCGAGATTAACATCGTTAACATCGATCTTTTTCTTTTCTGAAAAAACGTTTAGTAAAAAAAAAAAAAAAAAAAAAAAAAAACAAGAAAGAAAAACAAAATCAGAGTATATCGATTTCTTAACTTCGAACCAACTTACACGTTATTATTATTCCATCAATAAGTAATACGTACATATATAGCGGTCTGTTTATCGCGCTCTTCTCGCAGTCTACCTTATCCTTAGGAAGCGGACCAAGTGAGTTATGAACGTCTCGAAGGCGAGCCCGTCTTTCGTACATTTCTCGAGAATAAGCGCGGCTACATACGTACGTATCTACGTTCTTACTCGAGTATGTAAGAGGACTTACGAATATGTGTTAGTGTCTTTCAGGATTCGAAGGAGGAGTATGAAGAAACAAGCGAAGGAACGATTGTGTGGGTGTGTGTATGAAAGAAAGAGAGAAAGAGGGAGTAAGAGAGAGAAAAGACGAAACACAACATGGGAAAGGCGGCAAAGAGGATGATCATTGTTGTAGTAGTGGTGCATCGCACCCCAGAGTATCTTCTTAGCGCAAAAGCATAACGTCCAACCCCGTTGGGCCCAGCTCGATGTGTGATATATCGGCTCGTAAAAATCCAACGGGGAATAAAATATCTTCGTAGGATCTCAGGCCGAAGGTCACAGTCGCCGAAAGGGGCCCCTTCTTCCAGTCTCCACTTCGCATTTACGATGGTGACCAGCTAACACGTACATACATACTCGCGCGAAAATATTCTTGTGTAGGTGCGAACATTGTTAACAAGTCCCGTATTTTATACACTCCTTGAGAAACAACGAGGCGCGCTCTCTGTTGGAGGGAAGCGGCCTGAACGACAGGGGTGCTCCATTTAAACGATATTTAAACGATTTGTTCGGATCTACGATATATTTGATTGAAGGATTTGAAATTTTGTAAAATCCAATCTGTAATGCGATCACTTTTAATTTAGTTTACCATTGGGAGAATTCGAAATGAATAAAAGTTCCATTTATCAAGAGTATGCAATAATACAATGTAACGTTCGCAAAATTCACTATATATGGGTATGAGTGTGTGTGTGTGCGTGAAAATTTTTTAATAACTACATTTTAATTAACTACGTTAATATATATATATATATATATATATATATATATATATATATATATATACGAATCATAAAGAATGAAATATTGATATCATGGAAAAGAACATTTACGATAAGGCAAACAAAAAGGAATGAGAACCGTTTGGCGGCTTTATATCCAAAGGCTGTTACTCGACCTGCCATAATTTTAAGCATAAACACTGATTTGGCACGAGTACCGTGTCCGACGTCGCCCTATGCTCTTTTTACATAAACCTTATGGAACAATGAAGTCTGTTTACCGTGATTAACTCTTGGCCGAACGAGAGCGAAAGGAAAACGTCGGCATTGGATCGATTTACACTTCAGGATGCTGAGAAAAAGAATATTCCATGAAACATCTCAAATATGTTCTTTCGTAACACAATGTTTAAAATAACAATCAACTAAATGAATATAATAATTTTTCCTTCTTTTAATATTATATATTTTTTTTCTAAAAATATTTATTCATATATTATATTTATTCAAATATTTATTCATATATTATTCATCGAAAAATATTTAATGACTTTAAATTCATCACCAACAAATGTATGAATTTTTTTCTCAAAGAAATAATATCGTGGTTTCAAGATAAGACCGAATAAAAGAAAGAAAGAAAGAAAAACAGAAAGAGAGAGAGAGAGAGAAGAAAAAAAAGAAAAGAAAAGATACCGATCGAGGCTCATCCGTCGAAATTCTGTCCAGTTCGAAAGGATAGGGTCGAAAGGATCCGCGGCACTTAGCGTGGATTCGCTTTATTCTGGCCAAGTGCTTCCGAATATTCCCCGCACGTGGTAGCTGGGGTCACGGGGTTACGGTAAGGAGCATAAGAAGAGAGAGAAAGAGAGAGAGAGAGGGAGAGAGAGAGAAAGAGAGAGAAAGGGAGAGAGAGAGAGAGAGAGAGAAAGAATGAGAGATAGATAGATAGATATAGAAATGGTAGAAGGAGAGTGGCGGAAAGCTCTCGGTCCGTTCGTTTTCTCGTCGTTCTATTTCATTCCAGGCAGCCACCATCGAAGAATGGGTAGAGGTGAAGGGTGGAGAAGGGTTTGGTGAACTCGGCAAAGGGGTAAGTGGAAAGTAGGAAAAGGAGGTGGACAAGAGGGAGAAATGGTGGGATTGGAGAAAGATGGAGGAAGAGGAGGAGGACGGAAGAGGACGAAGGAGATGGACGTAGAGGTGGAGTAGGAGGAAGAGAAGGAGAAGGAGGAGGAGGTGAAGAGAGGGTCGAAAGGGGATCGCTGCCTTCTGCACACTGGCCCCAGCGGCGGCGTATTGATCCGGAGGCGGCGGCGGTCATCCGGCCGCTAATTAAATGCCAATCGCCGACCCTCCCCACCCACGTCGTCCGACCAAACCTCACCCCACCCTCGTCACCACCACCACCACCACCACCACCACCATCACCACCATCACTACCACTACCATCATCTCTACTACTACCAGTATGAGCTCCTGTCTACGCTCAATTCACCCTGTTCTTGCCGTGCATACACTGCTTTACGAACCGCCCCCTTTGAACGCGTACACAGACACACAGACAAGGACAGAGACGGTCGTCATATCCTGTAATATCGCTATATCCTCTAACCAACCCCTTTCTACCTCTCTCTCTCTCTCCCTCTCTCTTTCTCCCTCCGTATCATACTGTGGCCACGCGCGTTGTTTCATCGTCCATCGTGGTATGTGGCATGGCTAACCTTTATTATGCTGACAGTCTACAAAAGAGAATGGGTGAGAGGAAGTGTGGATGCTGATTTTCCTGTTACGAACGTTCTCTCTTCTTTCTTTTATAAAAAAGATAAATTCACTAACTCTTCCTCTCTCTCTCTCTCTCTCTCTCTCTCTCTCTCTCTCTCTCTCTCTTTCTGTTTCTCCCTCTCTCTCACTTTTTTCGAGCTCCTTTTAATAAGCTTATGTAGACGTATTTCCGTAGGTAACGTTTTATAACCGGCTTGAGAATTACACCTGTACACGCGACGTACCTAAGCCGGAGACACGCGACGTGTACTCTTTGATAAGTTAATAGAGGCACGCTTCTTCATGTTCAGATTATTATCTGAACGTACGAGTATATATACATCTATATATATATAATATATATATATATATATATATATATATATATATATATATATATATACATAGATGTATTTTTTTCTCGATAGTATAAAAATTCTTGTAATGTAGAGGATAGTACTATACGATGGTGGATAGATATCAGTACCTAAGTATCGACGTGTTTAGCCGAACGGAATTTTCTTCGATCTCGAGTCACCCCCTTCGCGAAGGGCCAAAGAAAGGCCGGTTGATTGACTTCCCATGAGACTCCACTTTCGGAAAACCACAGCTGATCCCTTCTGGCTATCTTAGCTTCTCTCGCCACTCTTGAGCCCTGTTCGAATCCACCGAACTCCTACGAACGTGACCAGTTTATTTTCTTCTATGGTTCATTGTTACTGTTACTGGAAAGGTATCGATAAAATCTATCGTATAATAATTCACTTTATTATTACATTTTTTATAATTATTCACATATACAATACCGTGAAAGGTATTGGTGTATTTATATCATTTCGATAAAAAAAAAAAAAAAGAACAAAGAAAAGAAAAAAAGAAAAAAAACGAATAAAAAATTCGATAGAGGAAAAATAGAAAAAAAAGAAAAAGAGAGGAACTGGTCGATTTTATAAATTAAAAAATCCATGCTTATGTTATTAAGTACATAACTACATGTTGGTAGTAAATCGGTGCTTTTCAAGCAAACCGGCATTTTTTAGAACTGAACTCCCATTGGTGCTCGGGTAGCCCCTTCTTTATTCGAGACGGTGTTAATTGGCGCGGAAGTAATTAAGAGATGGCCATCATCCCCGTACCCCTCAACTACCACCAATGTTCTCTTTCTCTCTTTCTCTCTTTCTAGTTGTGCAGAGAGATAGAGAGAGGGAGAGAACCCCCTTCTAGACCCGCCAACCCCCTGGTTAACGAGCGAACGTTGCTCTGGGAGATGGCAGCGTCGTGATTAATAACAAGGTCCTCTCCAAACCTTGGCGCACAGCCTCGACGTCGAAAGGTTGTAGGTGAAATTCCTCTTACGCTTAGCCTCGCTCGCGCCAACAAACGAGACCGTGTAAAAGTACACCATTAGTACATATTTACATACATACATAAGATGTATATATATATATATATATATATATATACACAGATACATACATGTGTGTATATACATATATGTGGAAACGAGTGGTATGAGGAAGATCTTTTTTCTTTCACTTCTTTTTTTCACCTCAGAACGCTTGTTCCTGACATCCGTGGACCGAAGAGCAATCTACTCATCGATCACCCTCCAGTTAACACGTCCGCACCTAGCCTTGAAAATCTTACTCGTGTGCCTTTTCGAAAGATGATCATCTCTCCTCTAGAAGTCTTCTTTTCTATCAAACAGATCAATGGAGTCAAAAGAGAAACTTTAGAAACGTTATATTCTGATTTCATTATAGAAAGTATCATTGAGAAGTATATGCAGGTAGAATTAATTAATCCATTATTATATATTATAATAAGCAATACAAATCCCATTGGTCTCCTTTTTCATCGAACGTAATTCACGTTCGAGATAGTCGACTGTTACAAATAATCGCCCTCTTTCTTTTTCTTTCTCTCTCTCTCTTTCTCTCTCTCTCTCTCTGTCTCTGTCTCTCTCTCTCTCTCATTTTCTTCCTTTCTTTTTCATACTCATGCTCGTCCGTAGAGTGTCTAGTTATAACGAATAATAACATATTAAAAGGTACGACGGGATAACGAGTTACGCGCAATTAATTTTGCTTTCAGGCCCTTCGCGTGAACGAGTAGTAAACTCTAGGGAGAAAAACGCTTTAAATCCCCATTGTCCGCTTCTCTTTCTTTCTCTCTCTACCTCTCTCTCCCTCTCTCTCACTCATCCTCTTTTTCTTTTTTTCTATCTTTCTCACTTTAATCACCGGATCATTCGTCAGTGGTTGGAATCGAGGCTGCAGGAAAAATCGTGAAGACCCTTCGAGTAGGCTAGAGAAAAAGAGCAAAAGAGAGAGAGAGAGAGAGAGAGAGAACTCTGGTAAAAGAAGAAGAGGGAAAGAAGAGTCGAAAGGGGGATGGGAGTAAAAAAGGGAAAGAGACGGCATTTTCGAGCTATCAGTCTGCTCTTCAACGAGGCATATCAATCTCTTCGTCTATATATCCGTCTCGTCCTGGCATCGCTTATGCTGCTTCGGATTATCACGGCGCGTCATTAGAGATCCGAGGAGGTCACACCTGGCGCCCCCAGCTACGGCCCTGACGTGGGTAGCTAAGGCTAATGGCGCGGCAGATGCGGATCATCCTCCATTCTTCCCAAATCTTCATAAATATCCCGCGAGATATTGGTATATGTACGCATGCATACAACACACTTCTTTTATATATATACATATATATATATTATACACGAATTTACATACACAAGTATTTCCTCCACATATATCACACATAACATATATATATATATATATATATATATATATATATATATATATATAGATGTATAGATGTATATATATGGCTGTATACAGAGGATCGAGCTTTTTCGAGTTGGCTCGATCCAAGATCTTATTTCCGATCGAAGCTGGACTGCCCCGAAGGGATACATTGTTTCCATCGAGCCACCTACGAGAGACCTCCAATTTTTATGATATACAGCCGCAACGCGACGTTCCTGGAATAGAATTCATGATACCATCTCGACGACCTGTAACGGACCTTTTTACGAACGCCTTTACGTTGTAGACGATACGTCGTAACTTTCAAAGGAATTGGCTAGAGGCTACGTAATTTTTGTTCTTTAGCTTCCTTTTTTCTTTTCTTTCTCTTTTCCTTTTTTTTTTATTTTTTTTTTATTTTATTTTTTTTTTTCTTAAGAAACACGAACTTTACAAAATCTTTAATTGTGGAGAAGTAGTGACCTAATTGCCAGAGTACGTAAAAGACTCGTCGAGTTAACGGTATAATTCGAGCGGAGCTTATCGACTTAGAGCTTACAAAATGGCTCTGTTGTACGCGACGTAAGAAGTTTACCCTCGAGCGACTCCACCTCCTTTCTTCGATCGAAGTCACTTGCACGCAACAGGCAAGAAGGGTGCCCGCTTGTGTATAATTTCGAGAAGAAAATATTGTAGTCGTAAGGATCTAAGCTAGTTTTCTCGTAGGTGGTATCAATGTGTCACGCGAAACTTGAGACGTCGAAATCATTGTCCATTTTCTTTTTCTTTTTTTTCTCCTTTTTATTTTTTTTCTTCTTTTTCTTTTTTATCTTTTTTCTTTTGTACTATCTTTCGAACCAATCGATCTTTGTAAAAACAAAACAAAAAGAAAAAGACAGATAAAAGTAATCAATAAAATGAACGAATATGTATTGTCATTTTCAAGGTCGCGAACAACGATCGTCAAAAAGAAAAGAACAAATAAAGAAAATATCGAGATAAAAATATCCTACCCTTTATGATTTTTAATAACGATCGTGTGTCGACATCGAACGATGTCATGAATCTCTCGGATACGTTAGTTCGTCTTTCACATCCCTTTCTAAGGATCACGACTCAACTCGAGGATCGATCGATCGTTAGGAGAAGAGGAAAGAGCTCTCTTTCGCGCGATTACTCGTCTCGAATCGTTCGAGGATCCCTATGCACGGGCCCACCGTCGTTGAATATGTATATCAGGAAGTGCATTGCCCTTGGAATCCTGCCAATAGATTAATAGCCACGGAATGATGCTCGAGATTTCGCTCGATATGTACTATAGTATATCGCATTACGGGAAATGACGTGACAAAATGTTAGTCGAATGACTTCGCGAACGCGAGCGCGCACGAGAGAGAGAGAGAGTGAGAGAGAGAGAGAGAGAGAAAGAAAGAAAGAAAGAAAGAAAGGACACATTCGAAGGGTCGAGGTCGGGAATGAGAAGAGACCGAAGAAAGGGGAGAGGGAAGGGGAATAAAGTGGTGGATCCCAAGGAGATCGCATAATCACTTCTTCTTTCTTCCATTCCCAGTGATCTCTTTAGGTATCCAGCACTCTGACTTTCTTTGTGAATCGATCACCGATGATCGAGACAAGGAGAGTGAGAGAAGGAGAAAGAGAAAGAGAAAGAGAAAGAGAAAGAGAGAGAGAGAGAGAGAGAAATCGGTTGATCCTACTGGTTGGTAATGCAACATCGTTGTGATCTTAATAACGTCGAAAATATATATGGATATAAATGACTGGTATAAAACTTCAAAAAAAAAAAGCAATTTAATAATACTTAGAAATTCTTTTCGTTATTGTTAAAAATATGATATAAATCAACGTTAGCGAGTATCTTGCGTAATTCATGACGATATATAGATAAGGGGTGAGGGAGGAGTAGGATTATACTTAAGAATCATCGACGCGATATCAACGTCAACCTAAAATATCTCGATAAAAAATGAGAAATACGAGAACAACGTACGGAGTCTATTGCGATATCGTCGATTTGACCCAATTTCGAGAAAGAGCCAGTTGTCGGTTTTACGACGGCGTCAAGAGTACCGTTCCCTTTTCTTTTCTCTTTTGTTCGTTGGCCGTCGTCAATTCACCCTTGCGAAGGCGGATGCTTACGAAGCAGACGTCAAAACATTCGTGAAATATGAGGGTGCGCCTCGCGGAAGATCGATTCCCTAGGACCCTTAGATGAAGAGAGTACGCTCTCTCTCTCTCTCTCTCTCTCTCTCTCTCTCTTTCTCTCTCTTTCTCTCTCTATCTCTTTCTCTCTCTCTCTCTTTTTCTCTCATTCGTTCTCTTCTCGAAAAGCGAGGTGCTTCGCATTGTTAAAAGCCCGTTATAGATTATGCATTAAACGCGAAGTAGAATAGAAGAGATAGCGTAACAATGGATCGGCTACTTCTGCTCTTCCCTGGAGGACTACGTCGTACGTCATCCTTCGATCGCGCCATCATTATAACCACAGAAATGTGACGTATCCTTCGTGATCGGAAAATATTATGCGTTTTTTCTTTTTTCTTTTTTCTTTTTTCTTTCCCTCTTGACGTTTCAACCGATCGTCCTTTATCAGCGAACGATGCTCTCTCGATTTTTCTTCTCCCTCTTTTTCAAAAAAAAAACAATAAAAAGAAAGAGATAGAATAAATACGACGTTCAAATATCAAGAAAAAAAAAAAAAAAGAAAGAAAAGAAGAAAAATGAAATGTAATTTTCGCAATGATCCTTCGTCGTCTTACACGTTTTTTTTATATCATCATAGACTTTTGACCACGTCTAAGATTTAATCGACCTTAAAAGATACTACTTACTTTCTGCTTTCTTTTTTTTCTTTTTTTTTTTGCTTCCTTCTTCAAAATCAGACGATCATAGTCGACCCGTTAAAAGTCACGTTCTCTTAAACGACGTATCTCAAACAGGCCTATTATTAAATTCGAACTCGGAATCCTTTAAAAGCACATTTTGTGAATCTTCCGATACGATACCTTAACTCTCCTCTCTTAATCTCGATTCCTCGATCCAGACAAACCGTGCTAACCGTCGAATGTCGATCGAATTACCGGCCATTTCGACGTCCCCGAGTGGACTGAGAGCAAAAATAATGCATGTAATCTGGCTCGCAAAGCCGTTTGACCTCTCCTCTCTCTTCTCGTTCTCTCTCTCTCATTCTCTCTCTCTCTCTCTCTCTTTCTCCCTCTCTTTCTTTCTTTCTCTGTCGAATATAATGTCTAACCCTAATATTATCCAAAATATCTTCTCGACGCTATACTAGGGAGATGGACGAGACAATGTGGCGTAGGAAAGGAAGAAAAAAGTGAAAAAGTGAAAAAGATAAAAGGTAGAAGAAAAAGAGGGGAGAGAGAAAGAGAAAGAGAGAGAGAGAGAGAGAGTAAGAGAGTGAGAGAGAGATAAATAGAGAGGGGTGGGACAGGGGATAAAAAGAAGAGGCACGCGATTACGAGGATTACGGGAAAGCCGACGTGACTCCATATGCGAGAGATATTACACGAACGTGTAATTTCACTATTACGGCTAATCTGTTGACATTAGAGAACAGTCGGCCAAATTGTTGGGTCTCCAAATCGGAGCAGACTTCGTTTGCCGCATCGGCCATTATGTTAAACAGTTTAAACCATTCTAAACGACCGAAACGAGCACTGCCCCGGTGCGGTTCTCTTCTCGTTCTTTTCTCTACGACGACGATTATTCTAATCTTGTCTCTCCGCATTCTAGATCCGGCATCGTCTCGACAAAACCACCAGCATAGACTAATCGCGGTTCTTCTTTCCCCATTCGATCACGCGAAAAAAAAAAGAGATTAAACGAATAACATGTATATATATATATAGTTTTATCTCTATGAATGAGTTATATCGTCAAAAAATTATCGTCCTCGATACTTATACTTACTTGATAAATTATTACTTTGAAATTAAACGATATTAAAAATAATTAAATCATTTGTTATATAAATTAATATTTCAATAATATCCTAATATGGTTAACATTAAGAGTTTATTTAGTTTCGTCATTCGACTGATTCTTCGTAGAAATTATAAAAGACGTTTGAAGATGTTACAAGCAATTTACAAGGATAGTCGATCGTTGAAATTGAGTAGGATCTATACGAAGAAAGATCAAAATGTTATCTCTTTCTCTCTTTCTCTCTCTTTCTCTCTCTCTCTCTCTCTCTCTTTCTCATAAGATTTTATTATCATCGTGACGACTTGTCGTTACGTCACTCTCTCGCGACGCGTCCATCCAGCCATTGTCATCACCCTAGCGATTGTCGACAGTCATCCGGCACGATTGAGCGAGCGGCCGCGACCTTCGCGCAATTAAAACCTCTTGAAGTTTCATGCGTTACGCGCGACAATATCTATAGTAGTGGTGGCACGATGAATGCATTGTTAACGGGAAACGAAGTATTCGTGACTTTGACGCATCGAACTTGTCGCGAGATCTCGCACAACTCGATCTATTCCAGTGGTTTTCAAACTTTTCTAAGTCTCAAGAGATATTTTATATATATACAATCAACGTATAAATCTACATACAAAAACAATAACGATCTACGATGTTCTGAAAGTATTTTTTCTTCTTTTTTAAAAAAAAAAAAAAAAGAACTAAAATGCCTCGTCATTTCTTTTTTCACTTTCTTTTCTTTTTTTTTTCTTTTTTTTTTTTTTTCTTTTGACAAAACACAATTATACTACCAAACAAACTATAAGAGCACACTGAGATGTTTATTGAACAAATAAAAAAATATTGAATGAACTTGATGTGGATTCGGGTTTCTTTTAGCAAACATTCTGACTTGTAATACCTCTTAGATCAATATAACATGGATCATTGAAAACCACTGATCTATTCCAACGATAGAAGTAAAAGAAGAAAAATGAAAAGAATCGGGGTTGGACTCGAATGACGAAGAGGAGCACGAGAGTCTCTCCGAGCAGTGAAAATCTTTATTAATGAACCGTCACACTTACTCAGCCATTTACTCAGCGTTCGACGTTTCGCTTTGGATCATTTTTTGCCGAGGAGTACGGTACGATAATTTTGACGCGATTACAGAATGCCGATGAATAATACGTTTAAAATCCTATTAACCTCCGTACGTATATATATACATATATATATATATATACACACACACACACACGCATATATATATATATATATATATATACGCGAGCAACATCGTTTTCTTCCATCGCGAGCGTTGATAATCTTCTTAACTACGCGATTTATTTCGAGCGCCTTCTACGTTTTATTTCTTTTGCAAAGTGCACGTAGAGAAAAAGAAAAGAAAAAAGAAAAAAAAAGAGAGAAAGAAGAATAATAAGAAGGAGATGAAGACGAAGGAGCAGAAGAAACAGCGTTCCTTTCAACGATATAAACATTGTCGTGGTAATCTCTTCTGTAAGCCTTTGAAAGCGTTCATTAATTTTCCATTACCTTCGTCGTCTCTATTTTATGAACACTCCTCGTCCTCGTCCTCGTCGTCATCCTCCTCCTCCTCCTTCTTCACCTTCTCCTTCTCCTCCTTCTTCTTCTTCTTCTTCTCCTTTTTTTTTCATCTCCTTCCTCTTCTTCAAACAATGACAAAAATGGCAGGCCAAGTGACGCGAATAAAATACACGCACGTCGAACGGAAGATACGAGTAAATTGAGGATAAGTAGATCGAGGAGGATGAAGGTGCGTGACGAGGTGCCTTTCTTCCAATTTTTTTTTCGAGGCTGACCGAGCTCCTCTCGATGAGTGTCACAAAAGAATACTCGGATCTTCTCCGGCGTATCGGTCTCTCTTTTCGCATTCGTCTTTCACGTTCGAGTCATTCGTCGAGCAGCACGACACTTCTTGTCGGCTGTCGCATCAAAAAAATAAAAGGAAGGATATCTCGAGAGTTCTTATATAAATGTGTCTGTATGTGTGTGTGTATGTGTGTGTGTGTGTGTGTGTGTATACATACATATACAAACACGTAAAAAAACTTATAACTGTGTGCGTTTGTATGTGTATGTATGTATATATATATATGTGCACGTGTAAGTATATGTGAGAAGGAAAAGACGCGAGATGAAACAACAATGAAAGGCATCAATGAGGGAACCGCGTGTCGGTGGAGGCACAAATTACAGGCGATTGCCGTTCCCTCCTTGAAACCATCCTCGTCGTTCGTCCTCGTCCTCCGAGGTGACAAGCATCCCGAGTATTTTTTCTCGATCGGCCCATCCAATGGCGTAGAGAAACTGCACCTTCTTCGATCGACGTTAATCCTGCGATTCGTTCATCACTATCGTAATCATTACTCCGTATTAATTCGATAAATTCGATTTATTCTCTGATGAGCTTTTATAGATTTGTTTTCTTCTTTTTTTTTTTCTAAATAATATGAAAGCATTCGACGTTTAATATTTAGATGAAGTCATTATGATTTAATGACTTAACGCGAATCTACGCGGATATAACATTCGTTATAGCATAGATTGAAGTATTTATTTATTTTTCCTTTTTTTTTCCCATTTCGAACGAATAAGCATTATTCATCGTTGATGCATTTGAAGTTTATGAAGTTATTAATACAATCATGAAAACTGTAGCTTTCCTACGCCCCTGCGACCAAGGTGCGAGCCGCAAAAGAATAGACGGAATGAGGAGAGTGTGAAGTGTGAAGACGGTTAGGGACTCGTTAGCTCGAATGATAAGTCGGAGCAATTTCACAGCTTGAAGCGCCGACAAAACAGGAACTGGCAGATGCCTACGTCCGAGATCCACGTGAGAGCCTATTCTTTGGTAGTGAGCGATTCTGCGGGAGGGCTACTTAGAAGTTGAACGTTGATCGTTATGTCTACCCACTACGGTGATACTTAATTTTACCATGACTTAAAAAGAACTATGAATACCATCGAAAATTTTATCAATTCTATATAATTCCCAAATTTCGATATTTCCTATTCGAAGAATCGAAGAAATAAATATATTATCTTTGAATTAAAACAATAAAAATCGAACAAATAAATTGGATACTTCATCTAAATACAGTGATATAATGCTCGAATTCATTCAAAGATTGAAGTTCAATGAAGTTCCTTCTATACAATTGTACGTCTTAAGACTAGTGTTTTACTCTCTCAGAATAAAAATCCTATCCGACTGAAAGACCTAGCAGGGAACTTGAAGGAAAATAGAATCAGAGAGAAAGAGATAGAAAGAGGAGAAAAGATAGCGAGGTAGAGAGACAGAGAGAGAGAGATAGAGATAGGTAGATAGGTAGATAGATAGATAGATAGAGAGAGAGAGAGAGAGAGAGAGAGAGAGAGAGAGAATGGAATGGAGCAAAGTGCAGATCGTACTCGGCGTCCGGTTGCCAGGCAACGCGCTAATTAGCCCACCCAGCTCTTTGGAGTGGATACTCGACGGTACTTGGTAACTTCTCTCTCTCTCTCTCTCTCTCTCTCTCTCTCTCTCTCTCTCTCTCTGTCTCACTATCTCGCACACAACGATGATGACGACGACGACGACAACGACGACGAGTATACACACATTTTCGCTCTCTCCCTCAATTCGCCCTTGCCTATCCGATTATTCAATGATAGTGATATCGTACTTATACGATCGTTAATAATTCCATGAAGAACGCGTACAATATCCAATAATCGAATTTCGATTTTTCACTTCGATCTTTGATCGAACTCGTCACTCTGCAATGAGAAACTTTCAATGTTCTTTTTTACGTTAGTCTTTACGTAAAAATAAAATTAAAAAATTGAACTGTTACGAAATGCCCAATCTGTTATTTTTCGACGTCGGTTTATGGTTTTGTATGAAAGGATAAAGAGATTACGACAATGACGATGACGATCGCGATGACGATCAGGATGACGATCGCGATGACGATCAGGATGACGATGACGACGATAATGATAATGATGATATACAACGATGATGATAATGACGGCGTATCAAAGGGTTTGTTGTCCATTCTTCCTTTTCCCACGACGAAATATTTCAAAATGACACCTGTGTGAACGTTTTCGTACGTTTGGCATATCACGCACATCTGATACATCGTTTCATTTCATGTATAATAAAAGCGTTAACGGATGCATACGATTCCTCTTCCTTTGTAGTCCTCTCGAAATTCTTCGAGAAAAATACGTATCATTTTTTGTGCCATTTTGCCACCATCATTTCACTCGCCTCTATTACCGATCACTTTCTTATTGAGTTTTATTATAAATTTTATTACAGGGTGTCGTTTACCTCTTAGGTAATCTAAATAATTGGTCTAAGGAAAATAATTCATTGTTTATCAATATTTAACAAAAAACATTGGATGATAAGTTAATCAACTTTTTAGATTATTATGCAATCTTTTCTCTTATTATTAATATCGTTTATTAAAATTCATTAACGAAAACAACTGTTCCTCATTTATGTTTTTTTTCTTTTCATTTCTTTTCCTTTTTTTTCTTTTTTATCATCAAATTATTTTAAATTATCTTTTTTACACATAGGCAGGAGTATCTACATCCTGCCGATGCTTCTTACAATGCAATCTTGCAATGTTTGAATTTATAAGAAGATGATGTAACGACGAAAAAAAAAAAGAAAGAAAGAGAGACAGAAAAAGAGAGAGAGAGAGAGAGAGAGAGAAAAAGAAAGAAAAAGTAACGACGTGAAAAAAGTCGAGGTAATCAACGCGCGAGCTTGCCTTTTAACTGGGCCGCTTTTAGCGCGACAAATTATTCGAACGAGCAAAGAAGAAACCGCATTCGATCGGTCGTCACGGTTGAGCTGTCACGAGTTAATACGAGCTTGCCTCAATTTCGACGATAATTTTGAGGAAGTTCTCTTTCTTTCTTTCTCTCTCTCTCTCTCTCTCTCTCTCTCTCTCTCTCACATACACACACTCTTTCAAAAAGATACGATAAATCATTGAAACGTGCAGGTGGATGCGATAGCTTCGTGACAGGAATGATAAGCAAGGTGCAAGTTTTTCCTGAGCTAGCGTTACCTCTTCAAAAGACGTTATCTCGTTTAAGTACTTACGAATTATGCGTATCGGCTTAATGACGAGGCGTTCGACGACCTGTCCGATAAGTTGGAGAAGGAATAAAGATCTTTAAAAAAAATCGCTCACTGACTAAGAGACATCAGTGAATTATATGTATCTTCCGATTATCGAAGAGAACATCGTAACATTAATTACCTTGCCCATCGTACACGTTGTAAAGTAATTATACGATCAAGTTTATGGATCGATTTCTTCTCTCTTTCTCTCTCTTCTCTCTCTCTCTCTCTCTCTCTCTCTCTCTCTCTCTCTCTCTCTCTCTCTATTGATTACTCTTACCCGTAAACACAGCTTGTCAAAATCATTTGTCGATCTTCAAAGAAGGAAGACAAGAATATACTTACAAAGTACATGCATATATATATATATATATATATATATATATATATAAATTATATATATACATATAAATTATATATATACATATATACATATATATATATATACATTACATTTGTGTTGTTTCCATCACAATAATTTCGTAAACACGAAAAAAAGGAAAAAAAAAAGAAAAGAATAAGAAAGAAAAAAATAAATAAAATTTGATGAAATTTTTTAGAGGCACTAAAACGAACGATTTTGTGATCGAGATAAATAAAAAAAAACATAGGAACAAGATATAATTTCGAAGAGAAGATTGAAGAACGGAAAGAGAGAAAGAGAGAGAGAGAGAGAGAGAGAAGATGACAAAGAAAAGCCGTGAGATAGCGAAGATGCACCGAAGTAACGCTGCGAAGTGAATCGCACGGAAGATGAAGAGAGGATGAGAAGGATGAGGAAGAGAAGATGAAGAGACAAGAACGGAGAATATAGAAGGCAAAGGGAACGTCGGTTAAACCGGGTTAAAAGATCGCCCGAAGACAGACGTAGGAGAGCGAGCAGAAATGGTTCCCTCTGTCTATCTCTCTCGCACTCACCTTTAGACTCTCGCATCTCTGGTGGAACGTACAGGTGCGCCACGGAGGAGGCGGCCGCCAGCTCGTAAAGATGCAAATACTCTCAGGATGGACTCGTCAGCGCTCTGTCAAAGTGCGATTGCGAAAGGGAGCGGCGTGGTTCTTCCGCGAGCAGGCCCTTCGCGAAAGAATATTGTGTTGCGGTCGGAAGATAAACAATGGCTGTGGCCCTCCATCGAGTTCTCGAGTTCTCTGCTTCTCTCTCTCTCTCTCTCTCTCTCTCTCTCTTTCTCTCTCTCTTCTCGTCTTCTCTTTACCCCTCCGGCTCGCATTTTCTGTTTGTTCGACAAATAAAACCTCACGGAAGGGTGCTCGTCTCTCTCTCTCTCTCTCTCTCTTTCTCTTTCTTTCTTTCCTTTCTCTTCGATAAATCGCTCCGTCCTTCTTCTTTGCCACGTAGAATAAGAAGATGCACCCTTTGACTCGAACGTATACTCCGAGCACATAAGATGAGAAGATAGTCTTTCTTCTTCGTCTCATCTTAAAGGGTATATAAGCTCGTGCGACCAACGCTTTATATATCTATCCTTGTCACGCGTGGTACGATAGAGAAAGCAGAATCACTGAGGCTTAATGTGATGCTCTTCCTAGGCGCAAGACCCAAATGCCTTGGATTTATTTAGGATTTGCAGGGTAAATATAACACCTAGTTCGAATGGTTGAGCTACAAGCCCGGGAAGCTTCGGACCTCCCTACGTAGATAAATAAATAATCGTCGATTTTTCGTCTCTTTCTCTCTAACTCTTTCTCAATGAGAACGATGAGGAAGATCGAGGATGAACGCGTTGGATAACATCCTACTCGACCTTACTCTTCTCTACAACACATCTTTCTTTTTCTCTCTCTCTTTCTCTCTCTCTTTCTTTCTCTTTATTTCTCTCTCCCTCTCTCTCTTTCTCTTTTTCTCTCACGGCATTCTTGTAATCCCGGGTCAACGAGGATTGTTGTTTTAAGGGCGTGAAACATGACAGGTGCACAATGCCACGGTGATGTTGCAGGTGCGAATAGCGGAGCTAACGATGGCACCGTGAAAGTCAGAAATCCTCGACGTCGTCGGTCGCACTACGTCCCAGTCCGTGTAACACGAGACAATTTGTGGATCTTTGTGGAACGGAGATCCTTTGAAAAGCGCCGATTCATCGACGGTATAACCATAACTCCGTAAGGACCGACCTACCTACGCTTTTCCCTTTATCTTCCGTTTTTTTTTTTTTTACTCCTCGCTTCAACATTAAATACGATTATGAGAAATAAGAGAAACTCTGGTTTTTCCTCAAAACTTTCTCTCCCTGTTTTCTCTTTCTGTTCGTTCGTTCGTTTGCTCGTTCATTTTTCGTTTGTTATAAATTATACGATCATTAAATTCAAACTCTATATCTGAAATATCAAAGTGTGCATTTAATTACGCCTTAAGTTGGTTCGCACGATCGAACAATTAGATTTTATTATACCATCCCTCCTATAAATGTGTTACAACGGAATGATCGATTTACCACGCGCGTGAGTCCGATTTTATTTTTTATCTCATTAACAACGAATCCACTTTTAAATGTCGTCTCCAAGAAGAAGAACGAGAAGGAAGGACTGCTGTGATGGAGCTATAGAGAAAGCACGGTGGACCAGTGGTTTATGAAGTCGATCCCTTATGGGATACAATGTCGTGCACACGTACGCTCTGTCTCTCTCTTTTGCGTGCCCGAGCGGGCGAGCGCGCGCGCGCGCAAACGCGAACGGCGCGGCAATGATAATTAATCAACCTCAACGCCGCAGTGGCGCCCTCAGCTGCGCAGCCGGAGAGCGTAATAATCTCTCGCGAGCTGTGTGGTCCATCCTTGTCCTTCGTCCTCTCTTCTCGTGTCCCGCTACGGAACAGTTCTTTGAACGCGATCGCACGCGGTCATTGCCTGTGCGTAGCCCCCATTCCTCCGATAGCAAACTCATCTCTTTTCTTTCTCTAAATCAGTATCTAAATATTTCTTTTATTCTTTCTTTTTTCTTTTTAACATCAATATTTGATAAACAAAAAATATCAATTTTATCACAAAAATATTGTAATGACGTTTGGCAGTCAATATCAAAGAAATTTTATAAATTTTACAGCGCCAAAAGTAAGACATAATTTTTACGAAAGCGCTCGTCCTTCGTAAAAATCATTCTAAACATTATCTAAATGCAAACATCGAATAAAAAGAAAAAAAAGAAAGAGAATAAAAAAGAAGAAAGCAGAAGAAGAAAGTATTACGATCGATTCCAATGCTTTACTGCTGAATATCGAATTGATGAAGGTTAAAGTTATAATTAATTAAGTAAGAATAAATATGTCAGTCGTTATATCGATTAATCGAAATTCTGAAACAAAAGTATTGAATATTGTACGTACAATGAACTTAAGACGGAATTATTTAAGTGCTCGATTAGACAGAAGAAAAAAATGACAAACAAAAAAAAGAAAGAAAGAAAGAAAGAAAGAATGAAAAAAAGAAAAAAAGAAAGAAAAAGAATAAATCGGAAAATTCTGGTTGAAATGCGAACGTTATCTCACTTAATTAGAATTAACAGAGAAACCGGATTCGTAATCGACTTTCCGCGCGGGCCGCGAGAAGAAAGAAGGCGAGCGTGCCGTTGATAATTTGTCGATTAAGATAAAATTGAGTAATCGAGGCGTGCGTGAACGGAATGTGGAGCGCGGAATCGAAAGAGGAGAAGAAGGAGGAAGAGAAAGACGATGAGAAGTAAGAGAAGGAGAAGGAGAAGGAGAAGGAAGGAAGCAAGGAAGGAAAGCTAAAGCGGCATTTTGACTAAATGGAAGGAGTAAAAGGAGGAGAAGAGAAAGAGGGAGAGAGAAGGAGGATCGACTCTTTCGAGGTAGAATATAATTGGGTCAACGACGATGCCTCGACGCGGCTCGTCTTTGCGTCGCATTAATTTGCAAAAAGAGGGACCTTCGCGAAATTGGGCCCGTCCCACTCTTAGTGCCCGTAAAGTAAATCGCATTTCATCGGTTCTTCCCTCTTATTCTCTCTCTCTCTCTCTCTCTCTCTCTCTTCCTGTTTCTTTTCTTTCCAGTAAAGCAACGCTTGTTGTACTGTAACGTAGTATTGGTAGCAGACGGAGGACCGTAATTGGTATTAAACGATCGGCGAACGAATCGGACGATCGAACGCTCGCTTTGCTCGATAAATTTCCATTTTTACGTTTATACGGACAACAACGATGGTGGACAACCGGTGCGATTGTACTGCTGACTCGCGAGTCATCGAAGGAATTCAATTTGGTCGATCGAGAGAAGAAAGGTACCGTACGAAGAAGATACCAGGCATGGACAATCTCTGCAGATGAAGTGAAAAAAGATAGAAAGAAAAAAATAGAGAGAGAAAGTTGTTCGTAAAATTCCACGTACGACTAATTACTTGCGTAGCGTGAATGTATGTGGACACACTGTCGTGTCATCGCCATTAATCGTGAGATAATTAATAGACGATCGTCGCTAATTGCGCGATCAGATCTCGGGACCCTTAATGAGGCGTGACGACAAGAGATTCTATTTGTGACGTGCTTCTCTCTCTCTCTTTCTCTCTCTCTCTCTCTATCTATCTATCTATCTATCTCTTCCTTTTTTTTGACGTAACAAAGAATGATACGTTAAAAAAAATATATTTTTGTCGTGATAAAACTCCCTCGTTTATCGTAACGATTTTTTTCCTCGACTTTAAATATGCGAGAAAGTAATACGCTTGACCTATTTAATTGGATACGTTAACAAACTTCTTGACATAGCTGTATCGACTATATATACTATCTTTCTCTCTTTATTTATCTCTTTCTCTCTCTTGTTTTTTTTTCTTCTTTTTTTTTTTTTTTTTTTTTTTTTTTTTTGTTGAAACGTTTATCGAAATACTGAAGTCGTTAAGAGAGGCTCGAAACAATTTCCATGATAAATGTCAATGAAATGAGCCAATGAGTTATTACCGACGGGATAACGTGATAAAATTATAACTATCTAACGCAAAGGAGACGAAGAAAATTTCTGTTTACCGAATATTCAAATTCACTAAATCGATTATTAACGAATCAGTGCCGGAGGGGTGGCGAGATGGAGAACGGAAAAGAGAGTAATTTATTTCTAAAAATGGCCGTGTCCATCGAAATTACATAGTTTGGATAATCGAGTTACCGTAGTGCCTTGTAATTTCCATACAAATTTTTTTAAAAGACTACATGAACACGCACACGCACACGCACACACACACACGCATAGGTAACTACCTACCTATCTATCTATCTACCTACATAGATTCTAGAGAAACGCGACAGGTCGTAGAATCGTCAACGGATCGGATCCGATTGTCACGATGCCGAGAATTTGCATCGATGTAAAAATCTCTCCTTTCACGCCTTATACGCGAGAATGACAGGCTCGTAATCCGTGTCCACCCACACTACCATAGACCTCCTCTTCATTCTCCTCCTCCTCCTTCTCCTCTTGCTTCTCCTTCTCTTTCCTACTCTTTACTCCACCTCTTCCTCTCAACCCCGAGCGTTCATTCTTTTTTTTCTCTCTCTCTCTCTCTCTCTCTTTCTCTCCGTCTCGTTGCTCCTCCCGTCATTTATCGCGGCTCGCATCGCCTCGTCTACCCGGCGGCCTCGAAGCGACGTTCCTTTTCGAAAATCTTTCGTAGATGCATAAGATACTGTATTGTTGTACCGGACCTGAATATTATTCTCATGCAATTTAACGAATTAAATTAGAAACAAACGATATATTTTTTGTCAAATTATATTTAATTATTAAAAAAAATTGTTCATAATAGCCTTAAATAGATATTTATTCATAGAATATAAAAATACGATATATATATATATATATATATATATATATATATATATGTATGAAGTTTATATTTCACGTAATGTTTATCTCTCATATATAATAAAAATCGTACATTAAATATAGATACATATATGTATATATGTAGTATTACGATAAGTATAAACAATCGAGAAAAATTATTAATATGGTTCACAAACTATTTTGAACTTATAAAGAATACTCGTTAGCATTGCTACGGTATCAGAACGTGTTTTTCGATATTTCTTGTAGATAAGATCGAAAAAGACGATGGCCGTATATGCGTTAGAAGCATACATATATATATATACATGTATATATATATATATATATATATATATATATATATATATATACACGATGAGCTTCTTATCGATAACGTGACCAAACGTAATGCTCGCACACACATCGCTAACGCGGCCGGTTCGTATTATCTGAAATGCACAGCTGCCATGCTCCCACACGGGTCCTCCGGTGTAAAAACAAAAGTCCGAAGCGCGATACTGTTCGCGTGATCACACACGTGTGGCATGTTAATACACAATAAGAAATTAAGAACCATACCGTGGCTCGAACCACCAGTGCATTTAATGCATCGTACTTTAAAATCGTGGCCGCCATCGCGGTGCGTCCCAGGACCGGCATAAAACTGTTCGAAACTTGTTTTTAGGAGCATTCTCCCTTCTCTCTCAGTTTACCTACCACTCGTTTGTACGATGAAAAATGATACCGACGGATAATTCGGCCTAATTTAGTCTCCTTTGTTATTTATATAAGCCGCTTTATTACCGCGAACTTGAGAAAGACGAAATGCATTTCTTCGATATAAATTTTTCAAGATTGAACACGGAACAGGAAACAGTCATGATCATCGACTTTTTTGATGAATATAATAAAACTGATAGTTCTGACGTTATGATCGTTATATTCTATATCTCTTTTTTCTTGTTCTCTTTTTTTTTTTATTTTTTATTTTTTTTTTTATTCTTTTCTTTTTTTATTTCACTCCCAAGGATAATCGTGCGTTTGAAAATTACAATTGATCAAACGTGAATCCGAAAAGTATAAACAAGATGTATAAAATTTTAAACACGTTTCGTAATAAATTTCAGAAACTGTAACCGACGATCGTTATTCAATGAACGTTCAAAGTGATAGGAGAAAATTTGAAAAGAACTAAAAGATACCGAGAGATCCTAGTCGTGATAATAAATATCGAAATATGACAGTCCAAGAATAAGTTCGTATTTTGAAAAGAAGTAACGCCTTAGAAGTTTGTCGGTAGACTAGACTGAACGGAGAAAACTTTGGTACTGGACAAACAGAAATTCGTTTAGCAGGTCAGTGCTGCTACCGGTCAGGACAAACAATCCGAACGGACTTTCGGTAATAACAATGAAATATTTTTTGAGCGGCGTTTGAGTTATTTCTTTTACGGGACTAGCAAGTCGAAAAGGAATAGAATGATATAGGTAGATAGAAGGAGAAAAGGAAAGGGAAGGAAGGAAAAAGAAAAGGAAAAAGAAAAGGAAGAAAAAAGGTAGAATCGAATTTCGTGGTGGTCGAAAAAGGCATAAAGCCCAGGAGCTCGGACCACGTTAACGACTGTTCAGGTGCTAATTGTACCGGCGACGACGATTCGGGGACAACCAAGCTAAATACTTCAGTAAATAATACCTTCCCGAGCTAGCAACGTCGGATTCACAAAGAAAAAGTCTAAGCCTTCTCTTCTCTTCTCTTCTCTTCCCTTCTCTTCTCGTCTCTTCTCTCTCATGGTCCGTCACGACGAATGAGATTTTTCTTTCCTCGTGGCATCACCGGCGATCTATTTTTCTTTTTTTTTTTTTTTCATTTTTCTGATATTTAAACGAAATCAAACCAAACCAAATCGATAAACTAACTGTTACACCATTTTAATCACGAGATTAAGATTAGGAAACCCGTTTAACGTTATCTCTTCGATTACCCTAGCAAGTAACGTTAAAACCTACATAACATTTTCCTTTTTGAAATTAAACGGTCGTAACGACCCAGATAAGATAATATCGAGAGATCGAATGACGCGAAAATTCCAACTTACATAGATACAATTCCTACAAAACGACGCGAATAATATTACGAGTTATTTATTTCTTTCATTATCATATATATATATATATATATATATGTATATATATATATATGTATATATGTATGTACCTATTACTGAAAGGCAACATGAAAACAAAAATTAGACGATATAAAACTTCGACAAAGTACTCTCCAGTAGGTATCCCTTAAGACAACAGAGAACTCACAATCCATAAAGTCCAAAATTAATGATTACATTGTTTGTTATCTTCTACGTAATAGTCTCTATGAGAAGAAAAAGAAGAAAAAGAACAAAAGAAAAAATTCCTCCAGCGGTTGCTTTCCAGAATTTACTTCTAATCTTTTGCGATGTAAGCTGGTGGCTGAGAGAAAGAAAGAGAAAAAAATGAGTAAAAGAGACAGAGAGAGAGAGAGAGAGAGAGAGAGAGGGGTAGGATACAGTTGGAGGGTAGAACGAGGTTGCAGCGAAGCTACAAACGACAAAAGGAATCATCCAGCACCGACATGAATATTCAGAACGAGTTTTGCATTTATTAAAACAACACAGGGAAACCCCTTTATTCATGGTGCGCTCGCATAATTACAAAGTCTATCTGGATACATCTCTATTTTTACGGTAACGCGCGGATGCTTCTGGAACTTTGCTACGTCGTCGGTGACTCTCCCCCTTTTCGAAACGATAAATCATTTCACTCGTCGTCTTGCTCCTCTTGTCATTATTTGTAAGAAAATAGAAGAAAAAAAAAAAGAAAAAAAAAGAAAAAAAAAGAAAAAAAAATTTTTTGTCAACTTTTTCAAATCAAGATCGCATATTCACGGTTATGATCAATTAGAAAAAAAAAAAGAAAGAAAAAATCGAAACCGTAATACGTTTCCATTAAACGAATATATTATACACACTTTATTATGCATTATTGCATTATATATTTTAACATTGAGGTATATTTGAAAAACAGCAAATTGAAATTTTATTCAAACGTCTAACTACTATAAAAGAAAATAAAAGAAAAAAAAGTACCTCCAGTTGCTGATTACTCCGACGACAGCGTGAGACCCGAGGATTATCGATTCTTTGTATCTTCATCAAAGATTCTCTTCGTTATAAGAAAAACGTTTGCTTCTCTGTGGCGAGTAAATTGTAAAATATGTATCGCGTGTGTATGGGGTGATGGCGCAGAAAGAGAGCTTTTTCTGTCTCTCTCTCTCTCTCTCTCTCTCTCTTTCTCTTTCTCTTTCTCTTTCTCTTTCTCTCTCTCTCTCTCTCTCTTTCTCTTTCTCTTTCTCTTTCTCTCTCTCTCTCTCTTCCTATCGAATAAAAAAATGAAGCCACTCGCCGTTTTACAGTCGATGCAAAAACGGGACTTAAGAAATGATAATGTACGTTGCAGCTGGTGCATAGACCCGTAATCCTTACCTGTGCGACACACCTATCTAATATACTACATGCATACATGTATAGAAACGTATACATGCACACATCTAATGCTAAGGCATTTACACAAGTTTACGTACGCCAATCGAGCTCGGCTCGTTATCTTGTGACTCAGAGATCAGAAACGGCGATACTAATCTTGATATTTATTTTATTTCTCTTTCTCTTTCTCGCTCTTTCTTTCTTTCTCTCTCTCTCTCTCTCTCTCTCTCTCTCTTTCTTTCTATCTTTCTCTGTCTTTCTTCCTCTTTACTTTCCTGGAGAGAGAGAACTTAGGTAACAGAGTGAGCACACACGCGTTGAATATCGACTTCGGATAAAAATTAAAAAATATCGAACTGCTCGATTTACTTTACACATTACACATTTTATCCGACGACGAAGAAAAGGCGAAGCTTCTCTTTCACGAGAATATGAAAGAGAAAAAAGGAAATACAGAGAAAGAGAGAGGGAGAGAGAGAGAGAGAGAGAGAAAGTGAAAGAGAGAGAGAACTACTTGAAGTGTTGCGTCACATTTCATCCATCAAATAGTTTATACATCGTATTCGACAAATCACGGACGTAATAGAAATTAACACATCGCGTATCATCAATGGCCTTGTCGAAAATTTATAATAAAAGAAAAAAAGAAAAGAAAATAATAAGATTTTCAAATATTTCCAACCCCCTTCTCTACAATTATTACAAAAATTTTTATCGAATTTTTATTAAATATTTTCACCAATATGATCACATTCAACTTTCATTTTTAAGATCTTATGGGAATCCAAAAAAGAGAAAAAGAAAAAAAAAGAATGATGATAAAAAAGAAATAAAAAGGTAATCGTACAGATAATAATCATGAAAAGTCGAAAAGGAGAGACGTGAAAGGATCAAAAACTTCCTGAAACACTTTGTACCGTTATAACGATCGAAAATTATCTCGAAACAAATTAGACTCGATTCGCTCATTACAGGATGAAAACGTTTAAGCGCGCGCCTGCCGTCATATCCGTCAGGATGCTCAAGGAGAACTCGCTGGAAGTCGCGATCCCCGCGTTCTCCGTAAATCCGGTAACTCTCATAAAACGTTTCCAAAGAACTACCGAGTAACGACCACCAAGGAAACCTTTTTTTTTTTAAAGTCGGTTTAAAGTCTGTTGACTTTAGCATAACTCGTTTTCGATCACCATCACCCTGTTACCTAGTTACATTCACTTTCATTTTGCGAAATTATATAAATTTTACATAAAAATTTTATATCATTCAAACGTCTAATATCAATCAATAAAGATAACGTGTCAATAATTATGACAGTATTATATGAATAAGAAAAAAAAACAATTCCGAATAAATTCAACTCATCATTTATTTTGTGTCGATCTATCATGATAATGTAGAATAATAAGAAAACAAAATATATATATATATATATATATATATATATGTATATATATAAAAGTAATTATAAAAATAACTTATGCCAATGATTTATAAGATAAATAAATTTAAAAATAAATGTTTTATTAGAATCTGTAATAAAATGTTCCATTACAGATTACTTTAAGGCATTAGGATATATACACCTACATATATATATACTACATATATATATACTACATATATATAACTACATATATATATTTATATTTTTTTGTTTTGTTTAACTTAAACTACATTTATAATTAATAGCTCAATTGACCCCGATTATTCGTTAATGTGTTATCATGTATCTGTCTCGGTAAATATAGAATTGATTGAATAAGCAACGAATATCTCGATAGGAACTCGGCTTGAGCTGTAAGAACGTTATTACGTCTGCTTCCTCTACCTTCGATATGCATTCCAAGCGAAATCGAGGGAAGAAGAACGGAGGCGTTCCAGTTATTACGAAGGCGACTTCAACTCGATATTCCGTGATGCTCGCGTGGTCTGTTCCGTGAGAACGTTTGCACCGTCGTCGATCTCTGCGACCGTTCTTGAAGAACACCAGAAAACCGTGGAGTCGGTAACCTGGCCAGGCAGCAGGTAGCAGTCTTGACTTGGTAAGGAACCAATGACGGGCGATGCCGATGCGGTAATTATCCAGGGAGCAAGAGGAGTCGTGCGAGCGACTTGGATCTTGCAAGGTAGATAAAGAGAGAAAAAAGAGAGAAAGAGAGAGAGAGAGAGAGAGAAGAGAGAGAAGAGAGAGAGAGAGAGAAGAGAGAGAAGAGAGAGAGAGAGAGAAGAGAGAGAAGAGAGAGTAGAGATAGATAGAGAGTTCCTCTCTCGTCCTGCAATCCAGGTGCTCGAGTGCACCTAATTACGAGCAAGAACACTAAACTGCAATTAACAAGCCTCCCCGGCCACGCCATTTTATCTTATTGCCTCTCCACTTCGTCCTCTTCTTCCTCTTCTTTTTCATCGCTAGAGTAGGTCCCGAGCTCGGACGTGCTGACCTCGCCAAGGATGGATCCTGTCTCGAACAGGAAATCGGCTATCCATCGAGAATCTCAACGATCAATGGATTCCTATCCTAATAGCTTCTATTATCTGCTTCAATTTTCTTATTTTCTTTTCTTTTATTTTTTCTCTTTTTCTCTTTTTTCTTTTTTTTTTTTTTTTTTTTTTTTTGAAGGAAGGGTGAGGAAGGTTTTTTATCAATAGCACTTCTTTTGTTTTCCCTTTATTCTTTCAAGTGGTGGACGATTGTGCAAATGAAAATGGTACGTTCGAGGGATCGAAAGTAAAAGGTAAGGACGTGATATTTCGGTCGTTGTTCTGAACGAGTGAAAGGTGAAAAATAATAAAATATAATCGAAGGGAGTTTGAGATAATGTGGAGGGAGGGGGATCGGGCCAAGTGCGAAGTCACGTTTATTTAAACATCTTATTCTATCGAGGCAGTGAAGTAAGGTAAAACCACATTAATTTCCACCCACGGTGCAAGGAGCGAGTGTGACCTAAGGTCGGCCACGCAATAGAGAGCTCATTAGAATCATACTGGTACCGTTCCTCCGTTTGTTCCGTGGACAACCGGATTGTAATTTCGCGATCCTTTCTCCATAGTTCTTTGCCTTTACTTGCGACCCGTATCGTGAACCTCCCTGCATCCGCATTTCGAAGTGCATCGAAGAAGAAATTCAAGAATTATTTCCTTATCAATTTCATAATCATTTATTTCAATTTTCTCAAATAAATTTTTTCTTCTTCTTCTTCTTCTTCTTTTTTGTTTTTTTATATGACCTTACTAGAAACATGTAAATAATTTCAACTAACTTGGAGCCCATGGCATATTTTATACACTTATATATGTATATATATAAGAATATAATATCTAACGTTATCAGGCTAGTGACGAAGTTAAAATATTAAAAATTCGTCCTTCGAAATTAATCAGACAAGTAAATAAATATTGTACTTAAGCAAAAATTCAAAACTCGAAACACCTCGAAGCGCGGAATATCACGATTGTTATCTTTCAATAAGGTAACTTATGCTGACGAGTCGATGAAGTCGACGCTGACATTAAATTGAATTCGAAGCTAATGGTTTACGCAAGTGTCGGATCAAGGAGAGGAGAAAGGGGGATCGATCGATCATAAGAAAAAAAACGAAAAGAAAGACAAGTATCCTCCTGCCAGTATTCTTTTTCTTTTTCACTTCTATAGAATGGTAACCAAGTGGCAAGGTAATCGTATAGTCCAGCCGTTTTCAGAAGCTAAATACGAAGTAAGGAGAAGTGTAAAGTATTAATTATCGGCCATCGTGCTACTTCCTCTGAGCAATGTGTTCTTTTTTCTTTTTATTTATTTTTTTCAAGGGTCACTCTATCCGTAATAATCTTTCCGCAGTGAGAGATTCTCGATGTGTACAGCTAGCTTTCGGTCGTTACACGATAATCACGATAGCAAAGACGACGCGTGTCCCATCGGCATACCTATCTCTTTCTCTCTCTTTCTCTATCTTTCACTTATGTATTTACTACACGTAAAAAGAAAGAGAGAGAGAGAGAAGAAATACTGGTCAGTAATCCGTTCTAAAATGACTCGTGAAACGATTACGCGACTATACCGTCGTCGTTAGGACAATACGAACGGGAGTCCATCGGCTTAATCTTCCTATCCAACGCTGACTAATGTCCTCTGGCACTCGTAATATCGTGGTGTCACGTGGTTGCCGTTTCTGTCCCTCGTAGAATTCGTGAACGGCGAGTCTCTCGAATGGACCAGACAGACAGACAGTCGAGATGATTCAAGTCGAGAAGAGATTGTTAATCAACTCTGTCGCCTTAACCGTAACCAATCGCGAGTATACGTGCTTGGCCGAGGGAATTATTACGAGTGTATTCGACGCAACCTCTGTCGTTTGGTTAAAGCACGTTATATGTCATTGTAAAATACACTTCGTCCATGATCATAAGTTTAAATGTCTTGGTATATCAATAAATTTAATATGAAAATAGTTAATTCGTTATTTGTTACGAAAGGATTATATACGAATGTTAAAAAATAAATTTTGTCTTTTCTTTTTACGTTAAATAAATCTATCGTATTCTCTTCTTGTCTAATTTTATATCTCCATTTCTTCCGATGAGTTTTATTTATTTCCTAATTAATTTATTCTATATATTACTTATTTAATAATGCACAAATAAAATTGCAAAGTAAGCTTTAATATACGAAATGACATGTATATTCTTAATTTAATTGGCAACTGTCCGATGACAAATTAACGTGACATCTACATGCATACTGTAATTTTTATGAGGCAAGAATTCTCATCTTAAATTTTGAGCGACATTTATTTAATGTCAACAAAATTCGCGACGTTCACAGACAGGTAAAAAAGAAAAAGGGCCGGCTGGTTGTAATTTAGCGTGCGGCGCCATCGCTCTTCGCGTCCCTTCGACGAACAGGACGGAGTCTAATTGCGTCGAGCGAGATGCGAAAAGGGTGAGTGGAGAGGGGAGAAGAGAGGGTTGAGAAAAAATTCGACGTCGCTCGTTAAGCGTCTTCCTCGCCACCATCGTTTCTCCCGTGTCCTGAGGCTATCGAAATCAGCATGGTATGTCAAAATCTTTCTCACGCCTTTCATGGAATTCAAATTTTTAATGAGAAATTAATTGGAGACATTTTATTTCTATGTATTAACATTTATCAATACGTTAAAGTATAAAAGTATAAAAAACGGGTTAAACAGATCAATTATCCCATATCAGATCAATATATTCCCATAATCAATAAAAACCAATGAAACGTATCGATACATATATTTATCGAGATTATTATTAATGTTATAATATATAGATATTTCAATAAATACGATATTCATCACGTTTGTAATTATATAAACATATATATATATATATATATATATATATATATATATATATGTAATTATATAAACATATATATATATATAGCATACGATTTTAATTCGTACGATTAATTGCACTTATACATTCGAGATCTTACAAATATTTCTAATCTCCAAGCAACTGTTATTTTCACATAAGCACGTACGTCACACGTTAGGTAACATTACGCATAAATCCAACACTCGAAAAAGTATACATAAGTATATATAAATATATATATATATATATATATATATACTTTCTCGAGTCTCAAGTCTCTTACAATAGAGGAAAAATCATTTTTCTCAATGATTCACGTCGATCCCACGATCGAGCTTTAGAAAAGGTCGGTCCTATGTATGATGTTGGCTCCTTCGAAGCAAATCTATCCGGAACACGAATAACCATGGAATAAAGTGGAACCACGCCCAATGTATTCTCTCTCTGTCTCTTTCTCTCTTTCTCTCTCTCTCTCTCTCTCTCTCTCTCTCTCTTTCGAATACACCTGCACCCGCGAAGCTCGTTATAAAGGCGCGCGAGCTCGCCTCTAAACTGCCCTGTGGCAGCAGCCTTTTCTCCTTTTCTCCTTTTCGTTGTGCGTGGGCGGCACAACACACGCGGACGAATACGAATCGCGAGAGGATACACAGTGGACTCTCTCGAGCGTGCCGTTCCACAGAGACGATATACTAATTTGCGTATTGTCGTTCCGCTAGCCGCACACACTACGCTCGACTATTTCTCCATCTCTTTCTATCTTTTTCTCCTTACTCTTCGAGGAGCTCCTACGCGAACGAGGAACTGAAATTTTCTCTTAGGTAATTTTGATAAATGATAGACCGTGCAATAGAGAACTGAACAACGGTGTGCGCCGTAGGTACACCTTCTATGCTTTCGTTTCTACGAATTATTTCTAAGATTTATACGTAAGATTATACCAAGGATAATGAGGTATATCGTTATTTATTTAAAAAGAAAGGAGAGAAAATAAAAGAGAGAAAGAGAGAAAGAGAAAAAGAAACAATCAAAAAAAAATGAATAAATAAATAAAATAATAATAATAAAAGAAATAAAAAAGGTCCAGTTATTTTTATCGATCGTCGTGATTATATATCTTCCGATGACCTCCGATCTACAGGCAATTACGTTTATCATTCGTACATATTAATATATACCGGAAATCGATACTCGAGATTTTCTCGCTCGAAGTAACACAGTATTATAGAAAACGAAGGTAAATTGAGATAATTAAAGATGAGCGTGTTAAATATCCCGAAAGGAGCTTGCGGTAGCTGTACCAGGTCATGATAGGTTATCAATTTGTATCTATCAATATGATGATATTCATTAAGACCTTTCCCAATGAAATTCCTTTCTACTTCTTAAAAATAAAAAATAAAAATAAATAAAAAGAAAAGAACGAAAAGGAAAATAGAGAAAATAAAAAATAAAAAAGACATTTCACCTACGGACGAACGATTTTCATTAGAGGGCTCGTCGCCAATTAGTGTTCGAACTTAAGCACCGAGAGTTAGATCGGCACTTCAGATTTTCTTTATCATTATTCTACTTTATACTTTATACTTTATATTTTATACCTGCGTAAGGAAGTCATATACAAGTACTTGGTAAATAAGAAAATCCATGATAATCGATATTTAGCATATTACTCTTCGAAAAAAGATATATGATCGAGGAGTGGAGAAACTTAATGATTAGAGCAAATCTAACTGGATATCTCTCCATGAAGGTAACTTTTCGAATTATATGTAAGCTTTCCTCATATTTCTATATCCCTATCTCGTTCAGTGCAAATACGATTTATACATATGTATATATCTATATAAAGATATGAGCATGGATATATATCTGTATATACAGTCTCATATATATATGCGAGTCATATATATATATGACTCGCATTAATTGCAAACGATTCCTACGTCGATCTAATCCGTGAGAGACATCGATTCTGTTACGGATCGCAGCTCTTGCCGGTCGAACCGTGGCTTCTGAGATTAAACGGCGCTCGTGATATCAGTTGTAATTGATAATTGATCGAAAGACGGTAGTGCTTCCGTGCGAATAACTTTTCTCTTGTAATCGTCACAAAATTACTTGAAATAATCTTTAATGAACTTTACCATAACATAAATTTCAAGATAATAATATTAATCGAATTGTATCGATCATTGGATAATAATTTCGATTGGATTTTATCAATGAACGTATATACATGCGTAGAGATTTATAAAGAAAAAAAGATATCGATGAATTATTCGATGAAATTTATAATATTTTGATACATAAAAAAAAATCATTAAACGTAATAAAACTTGTACTTCGTGATAATCTCTATCTATGTATTATGTTAATCAGGATTTCCTTAAAAAAAAATCACAAATTTTCCTTGAGAAAGAACGTTCCTTGAAAGAAAAAACGCGGTCCCTTACCGAAAGATCTTGAGATTATTTCCCTATCTCGATCCTTGTTTACGGCGATCAACGTCAAGAAGAGCGCCTTAAAAGTGCAAACATTTCGATAGGTTCCAATAGAAGTTACAAAACTCTCATACCCTTCGGGTAGTTCCTTGAGTATCATCGATACTCGATGGAAATCCTCTTAAATTTCACGAGGAGGAGAAGGAGAAAAAAAGAAGAAAAAAAAAAGAAAAAAAGAAGAAGAAGAGAGAGAAAGAGAGAGAGCGAGAGAGAGAGAGAGAGAGAGAGAGAAAGAGTAAAGAAAACTTTTCAGTGGAAAAATTTTCAGAAGCATCCGAATACTTTATCAACTTTACATTAAAGGGAAACAAAATCTAATAAATAAATATAAATAATGTAATGTAAGGATGTAAGGAATTCGTTTTTCTATAGTGGTATTATGTACGGATCGAATATTAAAGTTCAATGAAATGAAGAGGATCCCATGAGAATCTAGAAAAAAAGAAAATAGAGAAAGAGAGAGAAAGATAAAGGAGGAAAAAGAAAGAAAAATATAAAAAATAAAGAAGATCGCGTCTCGCTCCAGAGACTAAGCGACTTGCGTCATTTGGTTTTTCTGCCGGATGTGCTTGAGCGAGCGAGAGGTAGTCAAGCGGATGCGAGAGACACGTAGTACAAATGTAAATGATCGATGAGTTATGAGCGCTTTAACGGCGGTATCTCTCTCTCTCTCTTTCTCTCTCTCTCTTTCTCTTTCTCTCTCTCTTTCTCTCTCTCTCTCTCTCTCTCTCTTTCTCTTTCTCTCTCTCTCTCTCTTTCTCTCTCTCTTTCTATCTACCTGTCTCTCTCATCCACAATCACGAATAATTACAATTATTTCGCGGACCGAGCTCGCGACACGGATCGTGTAACGCGATCGGAACGATGCCGACGTACTCATCCGTCGCATATATATGTGTGCATGTATTTATGCGTATGCATTTGCGCGCGCGTGTGTGTGTGTATATTTTTATATATAAGTATCTATTTCTCCAATCGTGATTCTGCTTCGAGAAATATGGAAAAAAGAAGTAAGAAACAAGGACTCATGAATAAATATAAATTATGGTAGTAACTTACGGCCGTGCAATTTGCTCTTTGATCCTTCGATGATTCACCGAAGACGACGTTTTCCTTTTGTGCGACGGATGCATTTAATGACATCTAACACGTTAGATAAGTAGGGTGGAATGATCATCGATTACAATCTGGAAACTCCTGATATTCAAGAAGAAAAAAGAAGACAGAGAAAGAGAGAAAGAGAGACAGAAAGAGAGAGAGAGAGAGAAAGAGAAAGAGAGAAGAACTCTTCGAATCTACTTACATTATACATATTTATACCGGAAGTCATGGATTATTCTATTTACGTATATCTATATTGTATCCGTATTTATCCTCATGGAATTTCACGATGGAGAATAAGCTATCGTTTACTCGCCATATGCCATGACAAATAATTTTCGCGCACGCTCGTTCGACTCTCGAAACAGGTGCGCGCGCGAGCGCGCGTTCGTCCTCACGACGAACTTTAGAAACTCGCTTTTTTCTCCCTCGTTTCTGTCTCCCATCTGTCGAGAGTTCAGATAACAACAATACTGATACTTTCCTATACAAACTCATATATACCTCCATAAGATATAGGTAAATACTTACTTACTTACTTATTTATTTATTTACTTACTTACATATACGCACATAAATACGTAAGTGCATAAGTTAGTAAGTAAGTACTTACGTATACAGTCGAGTTTGCGCTCTGTTACTTTGTGATCTCGCATTTTTACACATAAGAAGGACAACCCACGTTCGATAATTATACTCGAGAAAAGTAAGTGTAGTTACGTATGTAGTACGTATGACGATTCGATTCGTCACGCTCATAAAAACGAACGAGTTTTCGAGCTAACTCTGTCGAAGAAAATGAGAGAATGACGTAAGCCAGTTTACATTGAGGACCTCATACGTTCATTATCGTTTCATTAGATCGTATAATTAATCCTCGCGAGCTAATTGAATTCGTTTTGGAAGGAATAAATTATTCTTTGGAATTTTCTACGCTCGATATCTCATTTATCAAAGCACGTAACGCACTTCACTCTGACTCATTTATATATTCTTTTAAAAAAAAATCATTAACTAATGCTAAAGTTGGATATTGATATTCATAGTAAATACATAATTACCCACCCACGTTGATCCAGGTAGGTATAGAAAATAAAACAATCAACTACCAGTTATATTTCAATTGATCGCTCGCTAAAACGAGAAATTGCAAATTGTTACGAATTATTAATTCGAGTACCTTCTACATGCTACCGAATTGGTTTTTTCTTTTTTATCGTTTTTCTTTTCTTTTTTTCTTTTTTTTTTGTTTTCTTTCCTTTCCTTTGCTTTTCTTTTCCTTTGTCCAACACGTAAAACGTCGAGACGTCGATCGCGATATTACCGTATATCCGCCGATTTCTGCGCACACCGTAATAAAAAGACGAAAAAGAAAAAGAAAAAGAAAAAAAAAAAGAAGGGACGAGACCGGGTGAAATATAAAACTCCTCTCCGTCAAGAGGGCCGATGCGAAACAATGAACTCTGTAATTTTCTCGAGCGACGACGTATACCTACCCCGAGACCCTTTTCACGCGGCCACCATAGCCCTGGGCTTCCAGTTTTTCTGTAGAATAAAGGCAACATCCACGTCGATCTCGCCGAGATTGAGCTATCAAGAGATCGGCCTTATCGATCTTCTCTTAGCTTCTATCGCATCGTCGAAATGAATCGATTCGATAAAACATCTTAGAAACGACTAATTATTTTATCGATATTTTTTTAATGAATCCGAGATATCCTTCCGTTGCGATTAATCGTAATGATTTACGTATTCGAACAATACTTCGATGATCATTTATTCAATGTTTTTCTTGTATCGACAATAATTTCAAGATTATGTAATGCCGTTAATAATTTTTTTTTATTATTGCATTTTTATCCGATGATTGTATTACATCTGATCCATGCAATTTTTATATTATACAATTTATATATACAGATATATATATATATATATATATATATATATATATATACATGTATGTATGTACATATATATATTTATGTTATATTATAAGGAATCAATTCTTTGACGAATTATTGTTACAAGTACAATAACTTTCTATTTCGAATTTCTTCATTAACGTTCTATCGTAAAATAATTTCTGTTTATAATAATAACAATCTTGTGATCGTACTTGTTAAATACGAAATAAACGTTTACGTTATCAATTAGACCGATTAAGATTAAAAAAGGCAAAAAAAAGGGGAGGAAAAAAAAGAAAAAGAAGTGTAGTTGATTTGAAAGAAAAAAAAAAAAAGAGAAAAAAAAAGAAAAGAAAAGAAAAGATCGTGCAGCTAATTGAAGATGATTCACGAAATTTGATATAGTTTGTTTAAAAAAAAATTAAGCTTCGAATCTCGTTTGGTATCAAGATCGTAAAAGTTTACATGGAGAGCGTTGAGAAATTTGTTTCTCTTAATGTATCTCATCAAGAACGTGCAAAAGAAATCAAGCGCTCAATTTTCGTTCTCTTTTTCTGGGTTTCATTAAAATTCGAAGAAATCGGTTGACTCGCGCTCGAGCCCGATAGGATGGAGAGAATCGTGTTCCGTTAATCATCACTTAACGACGTCGTATTATACCGTCTTTTCCGCTCGCGTTTTATGCAAAAGAACATGTAATTCGTTACACGTGAACCGGCAATAACTTCATTACCACGTAGGCTAATTATGAGAAATTAGTGCGAGGCTAATAACAACGTGGCATTTCTCGATCGAGATTTCATCGATCAAAGGTATTCGTGGTCAATATTATTATCTCTTTTTATTTCTCTCTCTCTCTCTCTCTCTCTCTCTCTCCCTCTATCTTTCTTACTAATAAATATAAAGAAGAAAAAAAAAATATAAACGATCAAATTCTTTCATAATACATTCGCCATGTGTGTGGTCTTTTCAATAATAAATTATTAAACAAGTTTCTAATTCGTCTAAGTGAAATGTTAAATAAATCGTTTCAGAAAAAGATATATATATATAGAGATCAAGATCGAAGTTATTTAAATAATAATATTTTACATGTATATTTCGATTATAATATTATTATACCGTAAGATAAAGATATCGTTAATATTATCGGGTTTGTTGAGAATGAACCGTAGAGGAAAGGAAGGCTCGAAGGAGGTACAACGAGGTGTCCTACTGTCCTCAGAGGAATTTGCGATGTCGGATCGTGCGAAGGTGAATGAGTCGAGGACACACTGGTGGCACTTGTAATTACATGATCTATAGAGGTTCCACCGTAGAATTAAGATTCCACGTAGGGAAAAATCGAGAGAAGTTTACGACTCCTCTTTGATCGTTTCAAGTCGTTTCTAAGCAAAATGTATAGACTTGAAGAAGAGAAAGAAAGAGAGAGAGAGACAGAAAGAGAGAGAGAGAGAGAGAAAACGTGTATAAGAGTCGGTCAACCGCATCGATGAGAGAAGAGCTTCAGATAAAGCCTATAGCCTAGCTCTATCTCTCTCTTTCGCTTATATACACGTAAATAAAGAGAAAGAGAGAGAGAGAGAGAGAGAGAGAGAAATATCGATAGGAACACACACTAACTCACGTTAGCGAGTACCGACGCTAAGTCACGACCTACTAATGAATGATTATGCTACAATTTGCCCCGGGACGGCAGCTATCGCAATTTATTAAATTACAGTGATTCGTGCCCCGGCTCTCAGCATCCGGTAGTCGCGCGTCGCTATTCGCGAGGATAATTCCCCTCGTCGATTTTCGATTCCGATTCTGTCCTGGTGTTTCGTGTAAAATCTTTATCTATTTGTGTACGTATGTACATACGTACGTATGTATATATACAAGTAGATTTATCTCGATATGTCTAACCTCATTCAAACGAATATTCTTCGTGAAATGTATCGCGAACGCGTGGAATCTTTCAGATGATCGTAATTACGTGTATATATATATATTCTGTTTTGTTTTCTTTTTAGTTCTATCAGATTGCGCGATGACGAATCGATGGCCTTTTATCGTTTCAAACCGTGAACATCGATTTCAAGATGATATTCGAATAATACGACACCGTGAATTTCATTATTCAGGTTTGAGTCTATGATTCTCGTTAATAGAAAATAAAATAATCTCTTTCGTTGATCCGGGTATCTTCTTTCTTCGTTTCTTCTTCTTCTTTTTCTTTTTTTCTTTTTTTTTCCCCTTTTTCGTTCAATATAATTCATATGAACATTCGCAGGTGTAAAGAATTACTAACACAAAATATTACTATATAGACGTATAAAATAACTCAAGGGAAATATTAAAAGAACGACAAATTTACGAAAGTATCATGTAAAAGTTTTACGGTCATGTTTTTGACGAACAAAGGTGTGGTAATACTCGTGGTAATTAAAATTGTGCTCTTGTTCTCACGATATTCATTTAAAATGTACGATGTTAATAAAAGGGAAAGATTATATGGAGATGTGAGACTAGTCGTCTTCGTGCTTCTGAAGGATTATACATAAACGAGTTGTCACGATTAGAAGAAGAAGACAACGACGACGAAGACGACAACGAAGATGACGAAGACGGCGACGGAGATGACGAGTAGAACGGATCGCAAGATTCTATCTTCCATGATTAGCATTAAATTAGATGACAAGAGCACGACGCGGCTTAGTCTCGCATCAGCGTTACGTAACGACGATTACGATTCTTTCTTACATTGCAGTTACTCGTTCGTTGCTGCGTAATATAATCTCCTTTACTTCGATTGTTTCTATACTACAAGCTCTGCAATATATATATATATATATATATATATATATATATATATATATATATATATATATATGTTAAAAGACGGATATGTTTATAAAATAATACGACATCGAAGGAAAATCAGTCGTGTAACGCTACTACCAATGAAATTGTACATTTTCTCGTTATTTTGTTTTTTATCTTCTTTTTTTTTTTTCTTAATCTTTTCTTTTTTATCGTCTTGATATTACTTACACTCATTATTACCGTCGTCGTTCTTAATTCCATCTTGCACAAGATCACTTCGAGGAACACGACTCGCTTCAAGAAAATCTAATCGATTAAATATCAATATCAAATAGAAAAAAAAGTATATGACGAATGTTGGAAACGATTTACCGATTCTCTCTCTCTCTCTTTCTCTCTCTCTCTCTCACATACTGCTATAATGTTTCCGTATGAACGTGTATGTATTCATAAATAAATTAATTTATCGTAGGAAGGAAGAGTGGATTATAAAAAGATTGAAAAATGGTGAATTCTTAGCTTTCAATGATAAATTTTGATTGTAACATCGAAAAACAAAGGACAGACAAGAAGAATAAAAAGAAGCAGAAAGAAAGAAAAAGAGAGAGAGAGAGAGAGAAAAAAAAAAGAATCATATTATCCATCGTATATACGAGAATTCGAGACGGAATCGTTGCGTGTCGATGCAGTCATAAACAAGGGGCCATTAATTTAGCCACGAAGGATGCCCAATATCCTTCGAAAGCTTTTGCGGCGATGCACCGATAGGCAGCTAACGCGCGGATAAAATAAGTTTAAGGGCGTGAAATTGGAAGTAATTTTACAAGCCATAACGATCTACTAAATCTGTAAAATAATTAAGGGCGCAGATGTTCCTCCTCCCGTTTTACCACCCCCGACTACTTCACCTTCTCAACCCCCACGACCTAATCCCTTACTCCTTCTTCTTCTTCTCCTCCTTTTCATGATTCTTCTTCTTCTTCTTCTTCTTCTTCTTTTCTTGTCTTCTTCTTTCCTACGAAGTCCTTTTTCTGAGCTACGTTGGCCCCTTGAATAACCGTATCTTGAAATTTCGAAATAGTCTTCACCGTCATTCCGAAAAATCAAAAGAGAAGATAAACGAAAGGATTTAAGAGCTTGTCCGAAATTAAAAGAAAATTGTAAATTCGTTACGGGCTTCTCAAATAACGGGGAAAGATTCGTGATCATACGAAAAGTACAAGTTTCGGAAGGGTTTCTCGAATAAGAAAAGAAAGAGAGAAAAAGAAAGAGAGAGAGACAGAGAGAGAGAGAGAGAGAGAGAGAGAGAGAAAGAAAGAAAATTTGTGTGGACAGAAAATGCACGAATATTATTAAAATACCACGAACGTATTTGGCCTACTTCGACTTCTTAATATATTTATAACCGCGCATGTAAACAGCTTTTATTACGGGCCTATAAGAGAAAAGTGGTTCCCTCTTTAAAGAGCGGCGTATTAATTTATCATATTTATTGTGCGATCGGTCATGGCTATTTTACGAGACTGTAATTTCGTATCCTTAAAACGTATGATTATTTCCGATTAACGAAAGAATGGCCCCGATCTTACGCAATCTCCGATCGCACAATGCCTTGGGTTATTGTCCATGATGAGACGGTGTACATACGTTACAGTATACGTGACACCATTAATAATACGTAGCACGTTTCGTTGATGTACATACATAAGTACAATACGTATGTACATTGCCAAACCGATTTTGATTACCAAAACTGTCCCGGAACCGATTGCACGATTATCCAAATTTTCTCTTTTCGATCAAAAATTTTATAACCTTTATCGATGGTATTACTTAGCTAAAAAAAAAAAAAATATATATATATATATATATATATATATCATTTCAAATATATTTCGGATTGAACTTGCTCGGATAAAAAATTTCGATCGAATATTGACGGATCTGTCAGATTTTCTTTTTCTTTTTCTTTTTCTTTTTTTCTTTTTTTTTTTTTGTTAATATTTTTTCTTACTTCTTTTTTTTTCTCGTAAGTAACAAAAACTCACTGTCATCTTTTTTGTATTCTATGCCTTACAATATACAGATAGAACTACTTTCTGATTTGACACGGGGCATAATGAGATTCGATCGGCAAATAGTAAGGACAAAAGTTGATAATAGCTGCTTCGAAATCAAGTTCATATGTTATTTTAATGTTTCACGCAAGAGAAGTTCGGTATAAAGCAAATACCTTCGCTAAGCCAAGACGAGCAAAACCGCATTCTTTCAGTTTACCGCGGCAGCTGGTAAACACGTCGATACGTAGATATGTACATACGTACGCGTATCCCAGTTTCATATCGGGGCAAACCCGTTCTCACAGTGCTAAGATCATTTTTATGAAGTTTACATAATTTAGATTGGTTTATAATGATGTAATATAAATTCAGACCACCATGAGACTCGTACATATTTATTTCAGATAGTTCAATGAAGTATTAACAGTACCTACTTAGATATTTTTAAGTGTCTTTCCTTTCTAAATTTTTATGATTCTTTCGATATCTAATTTGTTTCGAATAAAAAATCAAATCAAACGGATATACTAGTTACAAAATTATGTCTTATATATATTTTTTTTTACGTATATATATATATATATATATATATATATATATATATATAAAACATTAAAATGATTACTTTTGATAAAGCCCATTTCGTTAATACATATATTGAAATTAACGCAAGGAAATCGCGAAAGTGGAATCCGATATATCGCGCCCAATAAGAAGCCTATTTGGTGGGGGACGTTTAAATTTAAAATATCCTACCGGAAAGTGACCAGTTTCCAACGCGCGACCACACGCAACGCTCGTAAAACCGGGTAACTCAGGCATGGATCTGGTAGGAGGCCAGCTCGCAATCAGCTCGGCTTTCCACGTGCTTACGAGTCAAGTCAAAGGTACGAGAAGAGGGAGGACCATGAACGAGGAGAGGAGGGAACGAGGAGAAGTCCGAGTAAAAACGGACCTGCTAACGATCCGCGACCACCTCATCTTGATGTCCAAGCCCGTAAACCTCTTACATCCGTCCTACTTCGGATTTAACTACAACATCCCGGACTCCGGTCTTTCATTTATGCGCCCTCCACTAACCTTGAAATACTCGCGATAACATTCGGCCAAATATATCGCAAGAATGTCGCGTAATCGTAAGTCCAGTTTATTTTATTACCCCTTACATGATCTTCCTTAAGCGTAACTATTACCTAGCTTGTACTTGCCCGTTACATTCAAATTCTACGTAAATTTCTACGTTAATAAAAAAGAATACTCGTTTTTTTTCATCTTTCTTTTTTTTCTCCTTTTCTCTCTATTTTTTTTCTTTTTTTTTCTAATTAGTTAACTCAATTTCTTAAAAAATCGATACTATTTGAATGACACAAGTTAACAATTTAACATTCGATTAACAATACAACGACAAATTTCATGAAGAAACGGCCTTTGTGTTTCATTTCTATTCAGATTGTGAATTCGTTCAGGATTTTCAAGTACAATGTTAGAATCTCGTTAATAACGATAATACCATATAACAATTTCCTCAACGGGCTAATTACCTTGCCTATACGCGTTCAACATCGATCGACGTTGAACTTGATCAACAGGATTACGCGTGATGTCAGCGTTGAAAATACACTTTGGCACGTAAAGAGTGACTCATCGATGCTCACATTCGGCACGATCTAGCCCCGAAGGTGGTACGAAAGGTCGCTGAGACTCTCTCTCTCTCTCTCTTTCTTTTTTATTTCCTCTTCTTTTTTCTTCTATTAAGTGCACGTTATCTCTCTCTTGATCGTTTCTTCCCAAGCAATTAGCTTCGCAGCATTAACATTTTCGAGACGATAAATCATTAAGTATCGCGAATGAATCCAACCGAAAGTGTCGTACAATCAATCATTTACGATCGAAAGCTCGTTAATCCGTTTTTCGTCGTCTTCTCATTTCTCGGAAATAATTAACGAGCCTTCGATAAAGTGTCTTAAGTAAATGAAATGTCGTTTTATGTAACGTGACGACGTTGTCTACGATTGCTAAAAGACACGTTCCTATGAATATATGTCGTCGAAAACAAAACGACGACATAAAGGAATTATTAACTACCGGTGCGATGTCCATCTTTATTCTACGAACCATTACAAGAAAATACGGTAGTCGTACTGATCGTCTCTGGTTCGTGGTCGGTGTATATTCCGAAGGACAGTTTTCTAGAGACAGGGACTGATCCATAATAAAATATTTATCGTTAATAAATACGAATAAAATTAATTTCTATCAATCAATTCGTAACAATAATCGTTTTTTCAAAAAAAAAAAAAAAGAAAGAAAAGAACATTGCAATCGTAAACATTTCAAAATTGTCTTCAAAATTATTCATAATCTTTTTTTAGATTGAATTTAATTATCCTCGAAAGAAGATTCATAGTTTTGGGAATATCCATGTCAAATTATATTTACGCTTTTGAACTTTGGTCTAAAATAGATAGTCAAATATTTTTTAGAATAGATCGTAAAGAGAAAAAGATAGAAGCGGCCCTGTGATCGAAGTCGGCAATCGGTAGTCGGTACCGGCCGGAACCCATTCAGCTGCTGGATGTCGGTTTACGGTATACGGTCTGTCTCTTTCTCTCTTCTCTCTTTTTCTCTCTCTCTCTCTCTCTTTTCTCTTTCGCTCTTTCTCTTTCTCACTCTTTCTTTCTTGAAGAAGATTGCTTATTAGGATGGCGGGGAGCTATGAAATAGAAAGGCCAGTGACAATTTGATAGATTGAGCTTTTTGTCGCTTCTCTCGTCGTTAGAGCCGCCACCGGTGAAATTATTGACTTTTTTGTCGGTGACCAGTCGAATAACTAATAACGAGTCGCTTGTCCGTCTCATTTGCGACCAATGGTAGCCATTGTCCCATCATCGAGGAAGGATTACGGTAGTTCCGTGTTCGAACGAGACGAACTTCATGAATTGACGTAGAGTTACGTGTGATGCTTTTTGAAAAAAAAAAAAACAAAAAGAAAGGATGAAAGAAAGAAAGAAAAAGGAAAAAAGTCGATTCGATTCGTTTCGACCTCGAATTTGTGCCACCTTAGAATCTTATTTGTTATTACAGATAAAGCGACTTAAGCTTCTATTTTTCTTCTCCCTTTCTCTATTTCTTTCTTTCTTTATTTCTTCCTCTTTACAATAACCATTATGTACCTGCGTAAATGAATTTTAATGATAATTGACAAGATTTATTGGTCAATGTAATTTAAAGATATTTTTTCAGGAATCTCTACCCTTCGTTAAAGAAAAAAACGTTACGAGTATACGAAGGTATTACTTATCGAAGCAGAAAATTGAGACCACTTACTATTATGAAAATTGAAGGAAAAGAAAAGTGATGGGAGGGGAGGAAAGAAAAAAGAAAAAAAATACAATTTATTTTCTTATATCGCAACATAAAATATATACCGCGTATTTATCGAAGCAGAAAGTTTATCATTTTATGTTAAAATTTTTAACAAAACTAATTCTCCGATCGCCAGTGAATATTTAATGAATAAGTATTTAATAAAAAAAAAAAAAAAAAAAAAAAAAAAAAGAAAAAAAAGAAAAAGAAAAAAAAGAAAAAATCATTAAAACACACACAATTAATACAAAATGACAATTCTCGCGTGACGAATCACGTGAGAAATTTAAATACTAGTGTAAATATTCATCCAAGCGGAAAGTTTTCTGTATCGTATTTAAAAAAAAAAAAAAAAAAAAAAAAACCGTACTAAAAAAGAAATGCATTTCTCTTTTTCTTTCTTAGGTAGAAGCGTGCAGCGATCGCTCGACTCGAGCGCGTACATTCGCGTTCACGCTAATTTTAGAGAGAACGTCGGCGTGGCACGCTCGCGAACGAGATCAATTCAACTAGGTAGTCATATGAATTAAGGTCGATTCGTATCTTTTAAGAACGTTCGAATAAATTAACTATTTGAAAGTGTGATATTGCGTTGACATCTGTATAAAAAAAAAAAAAAGAGAAGAAGAAAAATAGAAAAAGGAAGAAAAAAAAAATTTTAATATTTTCTTCTTTTTTTTTTTTTTTTTTATTAAAAAATAATAAAGGTTCTAATAAACCATTAAACGATTCAAAGGTGTGATATATCCTTGACATCTATATAAAGAAAAAAAAAATTCATTTTTTCAATTCAATATAAATTTCAAAAATTGAAAAAGAGAAAGTTAATTCTGAAATAAAAAAAAGAAAAAGAAAAAAAAAAGGAAAATAAAAAAATAATATAAAGATATATATAGGACATGATTTTTAATCGATTTTAATTTCGTTAATTTCAATAACGATTCGGAAGAAACGAAGACGGGCACTGTTGATCGATAAATTTGACTAAATTATAATCAAATCTCTATGAACGATTAAACGTAAAGAAAACAAAATGGGCAATATTTATAAAATAGTTCTTATATTCGCGAATTCATCTGTTCATTTTATTTTCTTCTTCTTTTTCTTAAAAATTTGCTTTATAAAGAGAAAAAGTAGATCATTCGTCATCATTAACGGTTGGTCACCGTTCATCGTTGTGTGGCCTTTCCTTGGCTCCTCCCTTTCGCTTCTAGCTACTTCCTCGTTGCCCGGTAAATCGTAAGCGGGTAAACGACGCGATTAATGATTTTATGGTTGAATTTCAGTGCTGTTCTCTGTCGTTATTAAACGTCTCAGTCGTTTGCCGTTTCCATCGGTAGCTTTATCTTCTCTCTCTCTCTCTCTCTCTCTCTCTCTCTCTCTCTCTCTCTCTCTCTCTTCTTTTCTCTTTCTTTATCTATCTGTCTATCTATCTCTTTCTTCCCACTGTGTATTACATACATATGTATATACGTATAAGTACGAACTAATACATATAGCGATCATCGAGATATGATAGAAGAAGAAGAAGAAAAAAAATGGTAAAAAAAAAAACCGAGTGGCCGTGAAATTGGTCGCGGAGCAATTACTGAAACTACCATTATTATTAACATCATCCATGATCATTAAGGTTGCGTTAGTGTGCTTTGAATCTCAACGAGATTCGACGTTACTCAATCATCGTCTCTCCTCCAAAAAAAGAAAAAAAAAACAAACAAATAAAAAACACTACGAAATCTTAATCTGCTCGATTCGAGAAGTTAATCTTTCCCATCTATATATAAATATATATATATATATATATATAAGTATGCACATCATATATATAAATATGTATATATATATATATATGTACATCACGTACGTACGTAGATATAAATAGAGAAAAAAAAATATCAATATCGTAGCTTCTTGCGTGAAAAATTCCGTTACACAATAATTCAACCAATAAATATTGCTATCTCTTACGATCATAAGCGTAAGTATCCATATGCGTATCCTGGATACGATGTTAGATGGTTACGTGGAAAAATAAAAATAGTCACTAGCAATCGTCGTTTCCCGTTTTCGCTCGTAAAAAAAAACGAAACGAAGGGAAATAAAGGGAGTATAACAGCGTTCAATTACATTCGGGCACGCACGCATTATTGTAGAGTTCTTCTAAAATGGAGAGAAAGAGAGAGAGAGAGAGAGAGAGAGAGAACTAGAATGAGAAAGAAAAGCGGTTCTGCGTCGATTCATATTTAAAAAGAAGAAAAAAAAATGATCGAGATTGTAACATTAAAAATAATTTTGTCTTTTTCTTACTCGATGAAATTACATAGAAATATTGTCAATCGATCGATCTAATCAAGAATAGAATGCTATTAGACAAAGGACAATCCATTCTCCTGTCTTAAGAGTTAGATTGTAACAATAAGATTTATCGCAAGATCATAAATATTCTTACGTAACAATTATCACGGTAAAATAATAATTGCTGAAATAATAATAATAATAATAATAATAATAAAAAGAAGAAGAAGAAAAAGAAGAAGACGACGAAAGAATCGACGGAACTTATTGGATTTTTATCCAATTACCACTCTAATCTTACTTACTTATATATATGTACATAAGGTATATACATTAATCATTTAAGATATAATTATATGTTGCTTGATAAAAGAATTAAAATAATTAAAAATATACTTACATCGAAAGGAAAGGTATAAAAGTATAGTTAAAATTTTATTATTAGGCTGACGTTCTTCGAACGACGTTGACTGTTCTACGACGTACCTACGACTAACGAGCTAAACAGCATACGAGCCATGAAATACAAAAAAAAAAAAAAAAAGAAAACGTAAGCATTGAGGTCACCGTTGAGATAATCTATAATCGACATTGTGCCCAACGATACATATTTGTTTTTGTTTTTCAATATAATTCAGTGAGCGTACGAAATACGTACGACGTATGTCAATATATTCAGAATAATCATTATCTATACCTTATTTGTTATCACTCTGTCTCACTTACTCTAATATTTATTTCTTATATTTAACGAAGAAGAGCCAAGGAGTCTCTCGTTTAAACGAGGCACGTGCGCTCGTACAGTTTGATCGTTTTGAAATACAACAAGGACAGAAGGTAGGTATGTATGTATGTAAGTACGTCTCTTGTTCGATTCACGTCAACGCAATTGAGTTTCCGCAATTCCTACTTTCCCTCACTTTTTCCAAGAAACGAGGTAATACGATTGTGACAAAACTGTAAATTGGATATCGACCGGGCCTGAAAAGAGAGTCACCCGTTTCGGGTTGAGCCTAGTAAAGGTAATCAGGTTCGTTACCTTGACACAAGTGCCGGCTCGTACATTTCTGTACCATGTCGTTTCCCGTTAAACTTAGAAAATTGTCATAGTTAGCTTAGTTTAATATTTTCTAATAATAAATTAATTACTTTATCACAACGATACATATTGTACAATTATTATTAGAATAAATTCGATGAAGAACATATGTAGGAACATCTTGAAAAATTAAGATGTATGTTCTTTTTTTTTTTTTTTTTTTCTTTCTTTCGTAAAGACCGAGTGGACCATCGAAATATTATAGATATTTAAAAATGACTCACCGTACAGATAGTTGGCGTTTGTCCATGAATCCTGTTGTTACTATAAAGATTCTCTGATCCCTTTTGAATATCCTGATGAGATCTTGATGACAATACGTTCGAACTTGTGACGTTGCTAGAATTTGCAACGTGACTTGTAGGCAGAGTCGAAGCGAGAGGTAAATCAGGCCGGAAGAACCACGTTGGCCACTGCAAACAAACGCGATAATTAACGATCTCTGTTTTGTCTCAAGGATTTGTTATCGTCTCAGATTTAATCCGTCTACTTGTAATCTTTCATTTTTACGTTGTAAAGAAATGAAAGAAAAACTGTTTCAACGGGACAGATTTCAAATTTATTACGTTCGAAAGGATAGAAATAATATAATAAATATTTCAACGAGAAGATAAAGAGTGAAAGAGAGAA
>NC_140818.1:1522500-1537500 GCF_050613455.1 Vespa mandarinia | reverse complement strand
TTGAGATAAAACGATGAAAAGGGGAAAAAAAAATTATAATTACAATTGCGTTGATCTCGTATATGAAATATAATTTATATATAAATTTACAAGAATTTTTATGTGATAAAGATCATGATAAAACTAATAATAATTCGTGTAAATTTTTATGATTGCCAAACTTCGAGTGTCTTGTATTTATGAAAAATTTTAAATAACTGAACAAAAGAAGAGTTTATCTTCAAAGAGATAATATTAATTTTTATAATAGCTGTGATAGATTAATGCAAAAGAAAAAGAAAAATAAAGAGAAACAATTTCCGTTCAGTAACTTAACTCGAAGTAAGCGAACTCGAAATGGGTTGAACTCGTATCGACGTTCATGATTCCCGAGGTATTTAAGGTCGATGTCGTGGCTCTCTGGAAGGAGAGCACCGAGCTACGTGATTAGAGCGCTCGAATAACGGCGGCCATCGCTCATTGCTGTGACGTCTTAAAGGCTGCTTCTAAAACCCATCTTTAAGTAGAAAGTAATCGGTCGACCTTACCGAGCACTTATATCGCCGATGACGTCATGCTTAATTACTGAACTACGCGACCGTTTTAATCATTTGCCTTGTTCTTTCGAGAGGAATACTAAAATACGATTTGAATATACGCAAAATGTTAATAAGCAAATAGACGATACAGAGAGAGAAAGAGAGAGAAAGAGAGAGAAAGGAAAATAAAATGTATATATATGCATTAAAATTAGTTTTAAAAGAAATAAATTTTTAATTTGAATCTGCATATATATATATATATATATATATTTTTTATTCTTTCTTTTTCTATTTTAATTTTTCGTCAACTTTTTCAAGGACGTTCGTATTTAGAAATCGTGACATAATGCAGTTTTCATTGAAAGCACCGAAAGTCGAATAAATTCGGATAAACTACAGGACGATCGGATGAAAGCTATGAGAATATTTGCCGAGTAAAAAATCAGGAAATGGTCGTTAGTTGGCATTTACATAAATACGGGCAAACGTTGAACGAATTCGAAATTAGCGCAAAATTCGAGTTTGTTTCATCCACCGGTGGTATCTCGTGAAAGGAAACATTTCGCTAATTTCGCGTTGGTACCCCTACTAACGACGAGTTTACATCTCGTTCGGCTGTAAAATTTTGTCGGTACTGTATATTCGAATCTCACGTTTCAATTACAAAAAGGGGTTCCTTTGCGTGCTTCTACATATATACGTGTTTCTGTGTGTGTTCGTGTGAGTATATATATATATATATATATATATATATATATATATATATAAAATAAAGAGAATAAAGAAAAAAATAATGGCCTCAAATAGAAATTATCAGATTGAAAATACCTGGTAACGTATACATACATAGAATTTGAGATATGTGTGTAAAATATAATTTTTCTTTTATTTTTCTTTTTATCTTCTTTTCGTACGATTTAAATGATCGTTTAAAGAAAAAACCAATATGAATTTCTCTCTCTCTCTCTTTCCCTCTCTCTCTCTTTTTACAAAGTCTCAATATTTTGCTTTATTTATAACCATTGATTTCCCGAGTCGCGTCTATAATGATTTATTATGTTTAATAAAGAAGGGTTGAAGAATACTCTTCAAGATACGGACCCCTGTCAACGACCTATCGACTCGTCCACTCATAACGCTCGAAGGAAAAAGTCCTACGTGTGCGTGGACGTTCACTTAAATAAGAAATGCGTTAATGCCGTGAAAGGAAGTGCGGATAGGACGCGTCGAAAGGTATAAGGGAGGATGAACGAGTAAGAAGACACAGAGGGAGAGAGAGAGAGAGAGAGAGAGAGAGAGAGAGAGAGAGAAGAAAAAGAAACAGTGAATGAAGAAGGGAAGGGGCGGTCCGGTCATTGCCGATCCTTCCTCGAGGCGAACGCGTGCATCAACGTCGTTATTCACCATTTTATTCATTATCCTTTTCGCAGACGTATTGGACGGCCATTTTCATGACACACGTGTACTTACATACGTGACTGTACATATGTATATATTTTTTTTCCCTTGTTTTTCCCTTTTTCCTTCTGTTTTTTTTTTTTTTTTTAATAACATCGCAAATTACGAAGATTGACGTGCGATAAGGAAAATCGTTCGTATTTTCAAAACGATCAAGATTAACGATCAAGTTTGTTTCGCGTATTTTAAAATAAAAAAGAAATAATAATATAATTGTTTTCTATCTTCGTAAAATATATTTTAAAATGTGAAAATGATTTTTAATATAAAAATACATCATCGTTCGGTAATGCCGAATGAACGTTTTATATCTAACTTTCTGTCATACCTTTTGAAATTCGAATTTTACGTTACATCCAATTATGAATTATTAAAATGGAAGAAATATATTTTCCCCACTCTTTCTTTTCTTTCCATATGAAAACAAAAAAGCAAAATTTTCGACGAACAGTACAGGGAGAATCGAACGTCGATAAAATTTTTGAAAAATATTCATATACATACATAACTATCTACCTACGTGGTTTACGTACGTACGTTTCTATATCCGTGAGTGCCGTTGTGATACTTTGGGTTCGATTAATTGCACACACGAATTATGCTTCGGACAATGCTATCAGGGATCTCGCGAATCTCCGGAGGGTCCGACACGACCACACACAACAAGCATTAATTCTCCTATTACGGGCATTGTGATACACGCGGCAGGTATGGTTAGAGCGAGTGAGTAAACGAGAGGGAGAAAGAGAGAGATAGAGAGAGGGTTGAACATATTGGGATCGTACGCCCACCGCGATGCTCGCGTTATCGGGTATCGGACGTCGCGACGTCATTGTAACCCCGCCGCTCTTCACTAACGAGCTGTCGTCACGGTTATCTCGATGCGTCTCCCAACATGTATACATTCCCCGTTAATCCTATTTTCCATGGTCACCGTGAGAACGGCTATCAAGGACATACGTGATTTCTCTGATCATATTCAATGATTGAATAAATATTTCATATTTATATTAGTTTATGTATTAAAATTTAATTAAATCAAATTTAATTGCTATGATAACGATTATAAAAATGATTAAGTATTGAATTGTTATTAACAAATTTACAATCTTTTATCAAGAATCCTTCTTATTGATAATAACGAGCAAGAAATATTCAAGCTGAGAGAACGATATTTTGCAAAAGCACTGAGGAGAAATACACTGGAACAGAACAGAATAGAACAGAACACGCTACCGTGCTCGTATCGATCCTAAGGTTAAATCGTTTAAGAGAGCATAATTTAGACCTCCCTCTTGCCTCTTCGAAACGATCGATTTTCGCGTTCGGAACCGCGAAAGCGTGTACTATCTTAGGACGGAGCAACCTGTTGAGACATTATAAAGAGCAAGCAAGGATGCAAGAAGCATCGATGAGAGAGAAAGAGAGAGAGAGAGAGAGAGAGAGAGAGAGAGAGAGAGAGGATGAACGAACAAGCGGACGAGGGAATCCAATTAAAGCACCGAACGCGTCCTAATTAACTCCTCAATTACGCGGTTCCCCTCTGATTTCGGGCAAACAAAGAAGAGTTTGGTTCCCAGGAGCATAGCCAGGGTCACTCGTCCTGGTAAGAGAGACAAAGATAGATGGATGGATATCGTTTCGTCCCTTTGCAAAGCTCCACCGCCTTACACGCGTCTCTTTTACTTTCGTACAACCCTCCACCCTCCTTCCCTCTCCTCCTTCAGGGTTTGGGTACACATTATAATTGCGCATATTAAAATGGCGTTGCTAGTCCACCATTCAGTAAGCAGCCAAGCGAGCCAGCCATCTTTAATCAATAATGGAACATCAGGGACCATGACAACAGATACCCTTTCCCGGGCTTTTCGTCTCCCCTGGACCCTTTCCTTCCCACCTTTCCCTTTTCGGTTAAGGGTTTCTATCCTTCCTACTACTACTACTACTACTACTACTGCTGCTGCTGCTGCTGCTATTACTTCCACTTCTCCTTCTCCTTCTCCTTCTTCTCCTCTTCCTTTTCCTCTTCCTCTTCCTCCTCTTCTTTCTCGGTTTTGGACACCCCCGCGTCATGTTACACTGCGAACCCAAACGATCTACCTCGTAACTATACCAACTTGAGAAAATGATCGGCGTCGTAGGAGCTTCCATCGAGCTTTGTACAGGATGTGGGAACAAACGAGATAGGGTCTGAGTATATTGGACCTATCTTGGGTACCTTTTTGTTATAAGTACGTGTCGTTTTAAATCTGTATTTGTGTTCTAGTTCAGACAATGATAAGGAACAAACGTTTATAAAGATATATTTTCTAAGCACATAGATCGAATTCATTACATCAATAAAGTAAAATGCAAGTTCTTTTATTTTATTGTTTAGAAAATTTTAGGTACAAACTTGACAGATAATTTCAAAAAAGTTTGAAAATGTTTCAAATCGAAACATTTTAAAATGTTATTCTTTTTCATTTTTTTTTATACATACATATATATGTATATGTATATATATATTCAAGGATTACTTCGATCGTTTCACCAATCCCGTATCTTTTTTCAGTATGAAATTTTAATTTTAATTGTAACAAATAACGATTATATTTACGTTTAATCATATTGGACGCATATGATATCGATATCATATTATAAATACAAGCTAAGTCGACATGATTTTCCTTGGATGGAAGTAATTCGTATTATCGGATGTTAAGATCTTTAGGAACAGGTCTATGACACGAAGTAAGAAGAGGCAAATGTAAAGAGGCTAATCGAGAGACGTGGAAAGGCAAGATCATTCGAACCGGAATCCTTCATACACGCATACGTATACAAATACTTAAGTAGCGTTAGTTGTATATATAGATATGGCACGTGCGAAACGTATCTCGCGTTTTCCTGTCATTCCGCATCCTATCAGTTTTATAACTACAACCATCGATCGATGAGAGGAAAAGAGAAAGAAAGATTCGCACCTGTCAAACCGTCATTACCGATAACACCATCCTTTTCTGGACTATGTCATTGAAGCAAGGAAACTCGATGACGCGGCTTCTCGATATTAGAACGTATCTACTGCTATCTTCCAAGATAACGTTCAACGAGCCATGTAATTCAACGTCTCGGCGTTGAGAAGGTATTTTTTGTTCTTTTCTTTTTTGTTCTCTCTCTCTCTCTCTCTCTCTCTCTCTCTCTTTCTCTCTCTTTCTCTCTCTCGTTTTTTTGATCAGAACAAGATCATCGGCATCCATGTGCTCTTTGAAAATGTCGCTAAACCTGTCTTAGTAATATACTCACTAACCATTAAACGTTCGCTCGATTACTACGTTCTTCCATCTAACACGATAGATGTCAATGACGATTCTTTTTTTCAAATTAAAATATGAATACATCCTTTTAATCTAATTCATAAGATATTATAATTTCTATATAATTCGTAAGATTTCTAATTTCAATAATTCGTAAGATTTCTAATTTCTCTTTAATTTCTAATAAAATTAAATTAAAATTAAAAAAGAAAAAAAAATGAAAAAGAAAAAAGTTACACATAAGTAACTACAATTTATACGGAATAAATAAGTACGTAAGTACGATCGAATGGGAATTTTAACAAAAGCTTTGCAAATCTTATACAATATATATTATACAGTATGTATCGTACTGTACTACAATGTACAGTATAGATATATACAATACAGTAAATGCATTCAGTTATCGAATGAGAAGCCAAGTAGAAGAAAGACGACGAGTCAATAATCGGTAGTAAGAAATCAGCATATCGGTCGGCATATCGAGCCTGTTGTGGTCCATGGTCCGGGAAGGAAGGGATACGAAATTAATAGTGTCTATGCGCGGGAACAGGATGAGAGCGAGAGGCATTATCGTTCCTCGTTTGGGCATTGGGAGCGTGTAAAGGCATGATGCAAAGCCGAAGCGGCACGGTCCAGTTCAAAGCGACGATCCACGCCACCATTGCTGGACACGCCAGGGGCGCAACAGCTTGATACATCGTTACACGCTGTTCCTTCCATGTGCCCTTTCCACGCAGCATCCCTATTCCTCTCTCTGTCTCTCTCTCTGTCTCTCTCTCTCTCTCTCTCTCTCTCTCTCTCTCCTTCTTTCTCTGACGATCACTTGGATCCCAAAGCTCCGAGTTCAGCCGTTCCCTTTTCAAGTCCTTACGATCGACCTAAGCCAAAGAGCCGACCATTCGACGTAATTATTTTCTGTCCATCGAGAATGATCGCCTGCTCGCACCTATACCAAACTCACCTTCTCTTTCTTACTTCTTGTTTTCTTTTTTGTTTTTTTTTTTTTTTTTATTTTCTTTCTTTCAATTTTTGTTCAATTTTGTTGTTGTTATTGTTGTTGTTGTTGTTATTGTTGTTGTTGTTGTTATTGTTGTTTTACGTTCCTCTTTCGAAGATGACATGTACGAGCTCGAAAAAAAAAAACAGAAAGTTCGCGCGTGGAAAAAATCTGGAGATTATGTTTCATTTGTAAAAATGAAGAGGAAAAAAAAACGAGTATCTCTTAAATATAATTTAAAATGCGTTTGTTATTTCGTTAATTATCATGATTCACCGAAATGATGAGTTGTTTTAATCGAATGAAAAAAAAATACAATAAAAAAAATAGAAGGAAAAGAGAAACGTACACAAGTAGATTTTCATTGTATTTAAGAAATCACATTTTCTTTCATCGTCCGAAGGTCATAGTCAAAGCTGTTCAATATAACTCGGGCAGCAAGACACTGTGTCCCCGGTTCGCAACAGAACACAGAGGATGTAGGTACTCGAACGATTTAAAGACCGGGTGGATCGCGTGGGCGACGACTGCACGCCTGCCTCCACAGTGTAAAAGCGAGTTTTACGGCGCGAGCGATGCCGTCTATCGTGAGATCGTATTAGACCTCGGCGCCTTCCCTTTTTAGTTCTTCTTCCCGCGGCTTTAGACCGTGCTCGTAAGTACGCGAGGCCGAAAGGTATAACAGGGATATTATGAGAAAGGATGCTTTTCTCATAAATATTTTTCTACCTTCTGCTGAACGATCTTCCTCTTTCTTTGATTCTTTCTTTTTCGTTTTTCTTTTTTCATTTTTTTTGCATATTTTTTTTTTGCCCTCTACTTCTCTCACTCTCTATCTCTCTCTCTCTCTCTCTCTCTCTCTCTCTCTCTCTCTCTCTTATTTTCCTTTCCGTTATCCTCTTACCAAGTTATAAGATTAAAATGTATGTTAGAGAATAAAGCTATGGTACAATATTTTCAAAAGAAAATTTAGTCAACACTAAAGCATATAAAATAACATTTCTTTATAATTTTAATTATTCATTTACATTAATTTTTATTGATCAATTTTCGTAATCGTATTTCCTTGTAATTATTCTTTGACATTGTTTTTTGACATTTTCTCAATAGAATCATCTATTTCCCCCCCCCCTTCTTCTATCATTATTTATCCTATATCTCATATACAATCTATGTGCATACTATGTAGATATGATTGTCCGTTTAAAGACGGTATTGAAAAGTCTTGAAGGAAAGATGATTTATGTCTAATAATAGCCAACGATAAATCTTCGTGAGTATCTTAGGAAAACGAAGGAAGAAGACCGAAACATTTAAGAGTGGATCTGTGGTGAATTTTTAAATTACGGTATACACTTGATCGAACGACTTCCAAAACGTAATATTGTAACAGGTGTGGAGAGAGAGAGAGAAAGAGAGAGAGAGAGAAGGATAGAAAGAAAAGAAACAAAAAAAGAGAAAGAGAGAGAGCAAAGGAAATTACAGGAATACGTGCTTACTACGGTCAAACGGTCTCAGGGACATCGAGAAGTCGACTTTCCGCGCATCGTTTTATGGAGGCATCAATTACTTTAATATCCGTGCTTGGAATATCGACGCGAGTACGCCTCTTCTTCTTCTTCTCCCTCTTCTTCTTCTTCTTCTTTCTCCTCCTTATCTTCTTTCTGCTCTCGCTTCGTGCACGTCGATCGGTTGGTAGGTGTCGGCGCTCGTAAAGAGCTCGGTCCGTGCCCTTTGTGGCGTAATCGGCACGGCCATGGAACACCACGCTCGGATTATAATAATGTTTACTATGCGACTATGACTCCGCGTACATTTAATGGCGCCATAAAGAATCGATGGGTCGTGTTTGACCAGGGTACCGTAGATACGAATGAACGAAGAGAAAGAAAGAATATTGTGTGTGTGTGTGAGAGAGAGAGAGAGAGAGAATCGGACCATGCTCTAAAAGTACAATCCTTATAGGACTATATAAAGGGCACGAGGCACAAAGCGGAAGAGCATAAGCGCATTCCGATAAATGCGCTTTATCCAACACGGGAAAATAAACGCAAGTTTCTGGCCGTGTACCTACTAACACAGACTCATGTCGCTTTGTTCGACTAATTAAACGTACCTAAGCTCGCAAGTCTCGCGAATTTATGGGAAGTCTTATGTTAGCGAACGTCGAAGTAACTCGATTAAGAACGCTCGATAACTTAATGACGCTTCTCTCTCTCTCTCTTTTTCTCTTTCTCTCTCTCTCTTTCTCTCTCTCTCTCTCTCTCTCTCTCTCTCTCGCTCTTGCTTCTACGAGCGAAACGAGCATGCCTTTGTCATTGTAAATAATGGGAATAGTGTAATAAATAACACCGTTGCGTCTTCGGACGGTTTTAATGTCGATGTGCTTTATGACTTTTATCTCTTGTCTCTCAATCGGATATTCCACTTTCTATGGGCTACCTAAGTGATTTGTTACGTTCAGTTCAATAATCATTTATATTTTATTTAGATTTTTAGATCAAAACTCAATTTCGTTTGTATTTTTGTATGTAAATATATATATATATATATGTACATATATATATATTTATATATATATATATATATATATATATATATATATATATATACACGCGTTTGCACAACAAATTTTTTTCTTTCTATTTTTTTTTTTCCATTTTTAACGAGTAAACGTAAGGAAGTATATTTACTCGATTTCTACGATTAAAGAGTTTCTACGAAATTATCGACTTTCGAAACGGTCGTTCTCGGCGAGGTTTCTCCGCGTTTCCATTGTGTTCGATGAAAAAAAAAAGTACACATATAAATATATATATATATATATATATATTTCTGGACATAGTCGAGATTGAAAATTTTGCCTGGGGTTGGAATTTCTCTTCGATCGAAATAAAATTGACACTTCGAATGGAATCTGCAACTTCGTCAAAATATATTTTAATAATAAGTAAATAATAAATATCAAAATATTACATAAAAGTAGTGATCGAATAAGGGACATCGTTACGTTCGTTTAGGTTGAATAGACGCTTAAAAGGTAATTCGTGAAAGGAAACATGAGAAAAGTCTTGTAACCGTTTATTACCGGCGCCGAACGTAAGAGGAATGTTTTAAAGCGACGTTGTGCCTTCAGGGGACACGATTATGAGTTACAATGTAATGGCGATTTATAGCACAGTAATGTCAAAGGAACCTTCTCTTTTCTCAGCTACGCAATACTGCCGTGGCAACGTTTCATTTCACGAGGTAATAAGTCTTTTCGCTTAGATCCTTAAGAACGATTTTTCTTTCATTCAAAATTAAACAAATCACTTTAGAATTATTATTTTAATCATTGAAAATCTTATTTTTATATTTTTCTTATAATTTCAAGCAGATATTTTACCCATATCAAATGTTTTTTTTTTTCTCCATTAATAGATAATTACATATATTCTCTTTGCAATTTGTTGTATATCTTGATAAAATTAATCTATCTAACTCATTATCCATCCAGTTGAATCATATTAAGTCGCAATAATGCGTAATTATAATTCTTTATAAAAAAAAAAAGAAAAAGAAAAAAGGAAAAAGAGAAAAAGTTTCCAAAAAGAGAAGATTAGACAGATAACGTTTTTTTTTGTTAAGGAATCACGTCGTGGATATAGGATATCTCCCCAAAAGAAAAGACCGTTGAAAGGACTCGACGAGAGAGGACGCGTAGAGAGGGAATCGTCACGCCACGTCAGAAGGAGGGCATAACGAAGAATAAATAATTAGCGTGCGGCTTCGGGACTGCGGTTTAGTCGCGCACGCGATTAAAGGACGTCCTGTCCTTTAATAACATCCTGAGGGTTGCGGCCTTCCAATTCTCTTTTCTTTTTTCTCTTCTTTTTTTTTCTTTTTTTTTTCTTTTTTTTTCCCTGTTTTCGGGGCTTTTTTTTCAGTTCGCCACATCGAATTATCTACGTGGTACAGTAGAAAAATGAAATTGTTTCGACGTGTTAAATGACTTCTCGAAAAGTTGCTCGATCAACGTTATCAATATTTTTTTTTTTTTTTTTTTTTTTTTTTTACATTTGAACGATACACTTCGAGTAAGTTGTTGGTGAGATACAACAAAATTCAGTAAACTGCGAGATCTTTTATTGTTTGTTTTATATACACAGATATGTGTATAATAAAACAATGTGTAAAATTATAAAATAAAAAAGAAATTTCATTCTCAACGATGCACATTTAAAATATTTTCAATCGAATCATTTAGTTAATATTTTAATTTCCGATCAATATAACACCCTTAGCACTCTATTTTTTTATTTTTTAATTCCTAATATTTAATGAAATATAATAGGCAGTATCTAAATATATAATTGAATTGTTAAATGTTAAACAAATAAAAACGATCGAAACTATTCTGTTACGAAAAGAAACAAACAAAGAAACAAACAAAGAAACAAACAAAATAATAGATATCTGAGAATTTGTTAAAAAAAGATAAAATAAATAAACGACTCTGGTCGTATCCCTTTTCTCATCATTTCGAATGCGAACGATGAAAGCATCATTTTCTCTTTACTCTCTGCTCGATGACGATAAAGCGATCGTCGATCGGCTGTCGAATAGAGAAGAGTTGAAATATAAAAAAAAAAAGAGTGCGTTTTGCATCGCGGACAGTGATCCAGAGGAAAACCTGGGGACGGTCGGCGGCAAAGCGTGATGTGAATAAACGCGCGCCATTAATAATTCATGTGCCATAAAGTGACACTGAGAGAGAGACAAAGAGAGAAAGAGAAGAAGGATAGAGAAAGAGAGAGAAAAAGAGAGAGAGAGAGAAAGAAAGAGAGAGGACTGCTCGTGATTACGGGCGATATCGAGAGTCAACCCGTAGGTAGGTATATACGTCTCTATATTTGTGTACGTATATATGTATATACATACGGTAGGGCATTATAAAAGCCACAAGTGTTACATTGCACATCGGTTCTTCCTACGTTTCTACCTAGCGATCGTCGCGTGTCATTGAAATTCCCTGCTTTTCACGCTAATAAAACACTCTTTTTATAATACACCAGCAGAGCCCACAAAATCTCTGCCCTACGGACTATCGTTTCTGTAAATGAAGAGTTTGACGAGTTTGTGAAAGGGAAAATTGAATGCAAATCGATATAGTAGAAAGATCATATCTGAAATAATTCCTAGGAAACAATACATACATATAATCGATTTATCTAAATTTCTGATAAACTCTTATGATTTAATATATTCTATCTTCATGTAACAATGAATAATATAGAAATGTTATAATTATTTATTTAAAATATGATTTTGTTCAATTAGAAAATACAAATTTCTTACTAATGAATCTAATTAAATTTTCATCTATTCGTTCACTTCAAATTAAAAGATAAAAATATTGTTTAATCATCGTCATTATCATCGTAATAATGTAACATCAACAATACAAAATTTTCAATCGCTCGAAGATTTCATTTCTTGAACACGGAAGATTCTTTCATCGGATAAGAAGGGAAAAAAGAAAAAAAAGAAAAAAGCACAGATAGTACCTATCTACTTACTTTATAAATCGTGTTTGTATACGATGAAAAGCGTGGCGAGGGGAGCGGGGCTCCCCACGCCTTCGTTCTTTTCAGACCGTTCTCATTTTCTCGACACTGTGTCTACGAGACGAATCGAATCGTACGGGGCCTGGTATGCCCCTTCGAAACTGGCCCCATAGTAGTGCCATGTGCTGCTGTAGGCCTGCCTGCCACTCGATCGAACGCCCTTCAGGTAGAAAAACGCATCGGTCGGCTAATACACGCATCTGGCGAGCGTAACCACCCCTTTCCACCATTTCCACCCTTTTTACCTATCCTCTTTCCTTTTATCTTTCCTATAACGATGGTATTTGTAAATCGTCACGGTTTTTATACATAATATGCCATATAGATGACAGGTTTTACTTTTATTAAAGGCTAAATGCTGATCTTCTATTACGGACTCAACGTATGTATGTTAAAGGTGAAATAACGGAACAAATAAAAAATAAAAAAAGAAAAAAAAAGAAAGAAAAAATAATCTAAGAACAAAGGAACTATTCTTACACGTATTTAATTTAGTTTCGAGAAAGTTATTTCAACGTGTACTCAACGATGTATCGTTATCTTTATTACTAAAAAAAAAAAAGAAAAAAGATTATTAATCTGAAACAAATAGTTCAATAGATATCATTATTATCAAATCCATATGACAGGAACTATTCGTTCACTAAGTACATTTAAGTAATAGAAAAGACATTGATGCAAAATCCTGGATAGAAACGATCCTATCTGAGAAAATCGTTTCGGGAGACAGCGCCTATCTAAATAAGCACAGGTGTGCCATTTTTGCCTAAGGCAATAGAAATTTATAGACTCCTTCGCGCCTTCGTTCTAACGCAAATCGATACTCTCGGTTACGGCGACAAACGAAAAGGAAAGAGAGATAGAGTAGAAATCGAAGGAAAGGAGGCCCAAAGGGATCGGCTTCGATTCAATGCCCTTATTCGTTCTGGATATACGTTACTTGCTAAGTGTTATCTCGATACAGGTGCGTACGTCCGAGGATGGAAGATGAACGATCGTTAAAGAGAGGAAACACTATGCAGATGAGAGTATACACGGACTTCTCTAGTATACTATTTCTGTCTCTCTTTATCTCTCTCCCTCTCTCTCTCTCTCTCTCCCTCTCTCTTTCTCTCTTCTGCTCTTTCTTCTTCTCTTTACTTCTCGACGATACATACATTCCAAACACTTAGAGAACATCGATGGCTTCCGCGCGATTCGAAAGACTCGCTTCTAACACCTACTACCTAGGAGAGTCTACTTCTTTTGAAGTAGAATCCGCCCAGAGATCGAGAATCAAACATAAAGAAAGAAAACATCGAATAGCTCGTATATCCTTCGTCGTTAAAACGGAAAGTGGAACCTGCTTTTCCACCTTTTATTTTGTCGATCTTCACGTTGAAGTTCAACCAATCGAGATACGTAACTATAGTTATACTGTATCTATATTTAAAAATTTCTAAATATATTGATATATATATATATAAAGATACCATAAATTGTAAAATCTATTAAAAGGTGTCTATTACTTATGATAAATATTTATTCAAACTGATTATGTATTTAATCATCGTTCATCCATTCTGAAAAAAGGAATGATCAAATTTATCATAAATTCGTTAAAAAGCGTATATCAAATAGATAAATTCCTTGATCGAAGAAATTTTATTGAACATATCCAAAATAAGAAAGTATCCAACATCAAGGAAAGTTGAGCGTCGTACGTCGTACATGAGACGCTCGTAAATTCAAGAGAACTCGAGTGACCGCTAAAGAAGCCATCGATCTCGTTTCATCGATAATCCAATGCCGGTGGTATCGACAAGGTCTACACACGTATCTCTTTAGCCTTCCCTTCGTCAAGGTGCCGGGTCCTTCCCGGAGGGCCGAAACCGACGCACGATCCGCGTAATCACCGTAATTTCGTCCAGCGTGTCGTAATTTTTGAACGAACGGTCATAGGAACGGTTTCATTCGATTTCATTTAATACCAACGCGTAGGTATACCTATACCCTTAAGGCATGATCCTCCTTACTCTACTTTTCTCGTCTCTCTCACTCCTCCCTCTTCCTCCTTCACTCCCATCCTTTTCTTCTCTCTCTCTCTCTCTCTCTCTCTCTCTCTCTGTCTCTCTCTCTCTTTCTCTCTTTTCTTTATACTACGATAGGTAATCTAGAAAAGAGAAGAAAAATAGGAAGAAAGAATACTGAAGAAAAAAAAACGTCGAAAAACAAAGGAAAGGGAGAGAGAGAGAGAGAGAGAGAGAGCAAAAGACGATGGGGAAGAAGGAAGAGAAAAAAGAAGGTGCAACGCGCTGTCCGTCAAAACGTTATTCTCTGTACTCTAAACCATTGATTAGCGTGAGCTGAATTAATAAGATTAATGAACACGATACAGAGCTTGGTTTTACGAACGGCGAGTTTCACTTCCGTATCGGCGCAGAGGCCCTGTGCGAAAATGCTCGAGTTACGTCGCCGAAGTATAATGGATAATAAGCGAAAACGAGCGCTTTAACTCCCCAGGACTTTCGATCGCCCACTTTTTTCGATTTAAAGAGTGATCCAAGTAGATTGGATCTCATCTATTATAAAACGAACCGGTTCATCGATTGAATCCCATCGAATTACGAGGAACGATCCAATTTCTAAGGAAATATAAATTATTTTTTCTCTTTTCTTTTGTTCTTTCTTTTTTGTTTTGATTTGTTTTAATCGTAACTTCGATTGCGCTCGAGTTCGGCCCATTTTTCTTTCTTTTTTCTTCTTCTTTTTTGTTATTTTTTTTTTCAGTTATCGGTCGAACATTTTTACGTTACATTTTTCTTTTTTTTTTTCTTTTAATTGAGAAAAAAAGAAAGAAAAAATGAAAGTTAAAATCTGTTCAAGACGACAGAGAATAAACGTAGAAAAAAATAACTCACGGGTATCGATGGTTGCAACCCACGAAGAGAAGCCGTCGCGTTGCTCCACTTTCGTTGTTGCCTATTTTGATATTGTCCGGTAGTTCTATAGATGCTATTGTTTTGATGATTAGGACCGTATGGAGCACGTTGTGGCACGGACGACGGTCTAAAGGGTGGATAGGATAAAGATGGATAAGCCGATGCCTTAGCTCGATGATAATCGTCAAAGCA
>NC_140818.1:1465000-1517500 GCF_050613455.1 Vespa mandarinia | reverse complement strand
TCTCTCCCTCTCCCTATTTCTTTTTCTCTCTCTCTCTCTTTCTCTTTCTCTTGTCTCTCTTTCTCTTTCTTCGTGCTGACAGCGGCGCGCATGTGGCATCTGCTTCTCCACGGATACGTCGCACGGATGACACCGGAGATTGCTCCTACCCAACGTATCTACGTAAGAGAGAAAGAGAGAGAGAGAGAGAGAGAGAGAGAGAGAGAGAGAGAGAGAGAAAGAGAAAGAGAGAGAAATATACTCGCTTTTGTGAGTGCGCACACGCGCGTTTGTATATGTGTGTGTGTGTGTAGGCGAGTAACACGGTTTACGGAGAGAGATACCTATGCTCCCTGGTAGTAGTCGGCAGCTCGTACCTTCGCAGCCATGCACATAAATTTCCTTAGAGAGTCCCTACGTCACGGATCGTGACTATGAACCCAGTGAGATCGTAGGAACCGCGAGTACTATTCTCTTTCCTTCTCTTTCTCTCTTTCTTTCTTTCTATAGTTAGGTAAGTACTTACTTCTTCTGCCTAACGCCGTCGGAGATGCTAGAAACATGGACGACAAGCACCTAGAGCGACGTGTTCATGTTTGCCCCTTCCCAGATCTTTGCCGCCCACTCCTCCACTAAATTCATGTCCCTTTTCTACATCTCGATGCACCAAGATTATGACTGTTTGTAGTAGATATATAGTGAAGGTAATGCATCTCGAGTTATTCCGAGATCCATGTAATTTGGTTGTTCCACTAGATCGTGCGTCCATTCGCTCGACGCTAATCGCACGATATTTCTCCTTGATCGTTTGTTCACTCGCGCGGAAACACGTTCGGCGACGAGAAAGCCGTTGAAATGGGAAACGAGGAACGTCATTCTTCTGAAGTGACTTCTTCATTCGGGAAAGGAGTTTACCGTGTGAGTTTATTGTTTCGAATATATTCTTTTTCATGGAATGCCACGAGAAAAGAAAGGTTCCGCGTGTAAGGTTTATGTTTGATTTCGATCAAGCCTACCAAAGAATTATTTTAGAGAGTAACATGATGAGAGATCTCACACGTATGGTATGAGTAAGTATATATATATATATATATATATATATATATATATATATATATAAATCAATCCAGATTTATTAAATTCTATTTCTAAAAATATAGATATATTTCAATATATCTAATAATTATCTATATCAAATCAATGTCTCCAATTACTTGAAGAAATAAATAGAATTTTGTTAAATATAAATTCGAAGAAATTTCAGAATACGTGTTCATTTCTCTAGTTTAATCGAACGTTGATTTGACGTAGTCGATTTTTCTGTGAGATTTTTCGCGCATCGACTCGAGCGACGGGAGCTTCTCGAACGATTGACGTCTCTTAATTGCGGCTTTTCTCTTATCTACTGTCACCCTAGCTAGTCCCTTAGTAGCGCGCTAAATCGAAGGATTAGTTTCTCTATCAACGACGACCCACGTCGGACGCTTAATCTTTTTCCTCAACGATAGGGACTATGTTAGTTTCGTGAGCTTACTCCTTCGAAAATCGATCGGTCTTTTCGCAGTAAAGACACAAGACATATATACACACATACAGAACACATATACAGAACACATACAGATACACAAATACAAGGTGGCTAGTTTGTTGGTATGTACACTACGTCTACAGTATTATCGTTCGTCTTCTAACGTTTATTCCCTTTTTTGCTCTTAGTTGATCGTGTCTCAGAATAGTTTCTCGAGTTTCTTAAAATCCACTTAACCGTCAAACACGGTACTAAGCGCATTACCGGACCACTCGTTAGAGTACACACATACACACACACATATATATATATAATATAGATACCCCTTACCTATATAAGTATACCTTTAGTCAACATTACCTTATACTATATGTTCGAGTTCACCGAGTTTCTTTTGACACTTGACATTAAAAGTCACGGTATTCGTGCAACTACGTCTCCGTCACGTCAGGTTGACGGATCGGCGCTGCGCACTCAGGAAATTAGGCAATTTCCGCTCGGCGCTCGCTCGTGTCTGCGTTTAATAGCAGCGCCACGTTACTTCACCGGATCGGCGGAGTCGTGCTTGCTTAGGACGAGTATCGGTATAGCCGTCGTCGTCGCCATCGCCACTTTTCGTTTCTCTTGTTTCCTTCTCTTCCTTAGCGTTGTTCGAGCGTTCGAACCCCCTTCCCCCTCCCCCCTGACCACCCCTTGTCCGATCGATTTTGGATAACCTCGGCCGTTCTTAACTCACGACGACCTCAAAACTATTTTATCGATCGTGTTAAAGTGAAACGAGTAGTAAAAAAAAAAAAAAGAACAAGAAACGAATCGTGAGAGAAATAAAATAGAAAATTGATATAATCTACCTCAACTAGTGTTGTTGTACTTATTACTAGAACGGAGTTGAGGTAAAAAGATTATGAGTATCTCAAGACGCTGTCGTCTTGTCTCCATCATGCGTGGACAGGCAAGGATCGTTAGAAAACGTGTGTAATGGAGCCTCCACTGAATGCACGGTGGTCAGTGTTGATAGGCCCGTATGGTGAGAGCGAATCCTGGGGTCACCCTCGGGGTCACTAATGACACACGCAGCCTTGTGCACGCACACACGTTTATGCGAGAAGCAAGTGGCTGCTGCCCTCTCTCTCTCTCTCTCTCTCTCTCTCTTTCTCTCTCTTTCTCTTTCTCTCTATCTCATTTTACAACAGTACCACCACCTACACGTTCGTACAAAATCGCATCCCGCACGGTCTCACTCGCTCACTCGCTCGTTCGTTCATTCGTCCATCCGTTCGTTCATTCGTCCCTCCGTCCGTTCCTTCGTTCGTTCATTCGTTCGTTCATTCCTATGTACGTACGAAACGCAAACGCAAAAGCGAAACGCGAATTGGCCTCATCAAAGCGAGCAAACAATGCTGGATGCCGCCGATGGCTCAACAACGTGTGGTTAGCCAAATCACCGTACAGCACGTAGCACACCGTGGCTATGCGCATCGAACGCGCTGGACAATGCAGCCAACCCGATCGGTTTGGTTCGAGATGTGTGATCGACCACTCTCGATCATCCACCTACCCCACAGGACACAACGGCGGTACTTACAGCTTCTCGCATTCGACGCGCGTGTCTACGTGCGCTTGCTAGCTGCCCAACCGATAAGCCTTTGTTTGTTCTTTATATGTCGATAGAGAGAGAGAGAGAGAAAGAAAGAGAGAGAGAGAGAGAGAAAGAAAGAGAGAGAGAGAGATATATATTCACTTGAGATTTCATACCGTATTGGCCATGCTACGTTCTTCAATTGTTCTGAGTGAGATCGTTGAAAATTTCTTTATGTTTGTTGCATGCGTATACGTATGCACACTTGTGTATGTGTGTGTGTGTGTGTGTTTGTGTTTTAAATCTAACGTTCATTAATAAATTATTTATAATTAAACGAAATGTCAGACTTTTCACTTATACTTAAGGGAAATAAATAATTATACTAGTTTTCTTCTTTGCTTTTCTTCTTTTTTCTTCTTATTTTTCTCCTTTTTCTTTTTTTTTTATTTATACTGATACAGCACTTGAACGATCAAATTAATTTTCTCGAATGAGAGCAAGAAATTATTATACGCTTCGTATCGTCGCGTGTACGTATGTAGAGCAAAGTGAAGAACGATGATGACGAGAACGACGTGGACGAGGACGACGTGGACGTGGACGAGGACGACGACGACGACGACGAAGAAGAAGTAGAAGAAGAAGAAGAAGAAGAAGAAGAAAGAAAATAAGAGGAAGAAGCGGAGGCAGAAGAAACCGTCTAATAAAAATGTTAATTGCACGGCTCGTTAGAGGGCCCCCCGCGAGGCGAGCTAGAGAAGTTCAGACGGGGTCGCCTCGCGGGGAGTCCGCGAGTATTTGCCTTTAAACGTTCTTCCTTTATTTCTTTTTTTCTTCTTTTTCTTTTTTTTTTCGTTCCCTCCAAGCTTTTTCTCTTTTTAATCTACTCGTTCGCTCGATTATTTATCGCCGGACATTTGCTCGCTCGCGAATCTGGATTATAACGTTCTTTTCACTTCGCACGTAAGGTAGATACCAACCTACTTGCATACTTCCTAGATCGCGAAGAGGAAGCAAAAAAAGGAGAGAGAGAGAGAGAGAGAGAGAGAGAGAGAGAGAGAGAGGGAACGTGCTCTAGAAATCTTCTCTGGCACCGTTAATGAGGATCGCGTAACATGCCTAACGTTGCTTTTGATGGATAATGTTACCGTTATAAAACATAGGTAGACATAGAACGTTGCCTTCTCGTAAAAGGTCTCTTCTTCGTAGAATAAAGAATCCCTTTTTCTCTCTCTTATCACCTCGTTCATACCGTATCATCGTACCTATATTTCGCCGTAAAGTTCACCGTCCCTTTTTCTTCACTCGAATACTTTCCATGGATGAAGTACTAGAACGTAATACACCTTTTCAAACTTGCAAACACGAATTCTGTGTATTTTACTGTCCAGAAGTTTTTTTGCAATCTTTCGAATCTACTTCGCATCGTGCAAGAGTACTTCAAATCGTTATTACAAAAGTCTATCTTTTGGATAGTGGTGTAATTGAAATGGCGTTTCAAGTCCGAAGAATCCTGGACGTCTTTTTCTCGAGAGTGATGCCGAAATGTTAACCTGCGAGTCCTTCCGAAAAACCGTCCACCAACGTCTACCAGAAAAGGCAAACAGCGTGGGATTTGATCGGGCACGTGCGGCCTCTTGTCTCTCGTTTCACTCGTTTCACTTGCCGTGGTTTGCTCTTTCATGTGAATTAACCTCGGTCGGAGGTGCCCTCGGATGCAGCACACATTTTGTGTTTTTGGCCATTCAGTCGTACGTAGACGAGTACAGACCGTGGTTGGTCTCGACTTAGGCATGTACGAGCCACCACCAATACGATAGAGAAAAAGATAGAGAAAGAGAGTGAAGGTACAGACGAAAAAGAAGAAAGAGAGAGAGAGAGAGAGAGAGAGAGTCCATTCAGGCATTGAGGCAGTTGAACCCTCCGGCAGCGTGGTGGTCGAGCAGCCCCTTCCTTTTATACATGTTATATTCCCCGGGTTTTAGGCACAGAAAACTAAAAAGCTAATTTACTTTAAAAGTATCCCTGAGTGAGAGTCGAAAGAGAGAAAGAGAAAGAGAGAAAGAAAGCAAGAGAGAGAAAGAGAGAGGGAGAGAGAAAAAAAGAGTGAAAGAGAATAAGAGAATGAGAGAAAGAGAGAGAAAGAGAGAGAGAGAGAGAGAGAGAGAGAGATAGCTTCATCAAACGAGACCTTTTCAAAAGGCAACCCCCTGGGCTTAATGCAGCCAGCGACAGATTGGCGGTGGCCGATTCTCTCTCTATCTCTCTCTTTCTTTCTCTCTCTTTTTCCCGCTCTGTTTGCTCACACTCTCGATACGATGGCGAATAGTCATTTCGCTGATAGCTCAAACCGATAGCGAAAATGTCCAAACCGTGTGTCCACATAAAGACGTTCCGCGTACTGCGGTGGTTTTCGTGTTGCGAAATGCTTCGAAAGAGGGACTCTCCAACGGCAGACAGAACAAGCCAACCCTCGCGTTACGTTGTACTTCTACTGAGTCTAATTCTAAAATGTTCCTACGTTGGGTGGCTCGCATTCACGGAATCTTTTAGATCTGAGCCTAAAAGATGTGTAACACAAGCAATGCACATATATACACGTGTATATATATATATATATATATATATATATATATATATATATACATATATATATAAATATAAATATACATTTATATATATATAGTAGAAATTTTGAAGAGAGTAACGTTCAATTGATTATGAAAATTTTCATCGTACGCAATGCGTCGGGTTTACTTTAAAACGTTCGACATAATGTGGGTTAAAATAGGATGAAAAAGAAATCGAAATACGTAATTTTTCTTAAAACGTTCTAAAATATAATAATTATATTGATCTCATTAAATAAAAGGAGAATAAAATATTTTAATGTCTAACGATATGGATAGTAAAAAAAATAATATTTGAAGAACGATAGAACGATCATTATGTGTGTACATCTTTTAGGTGGAACTCTAGGTGAGTATTTCCTTTTTCCTTTTGTTTCTTTTTTTCTTTTTCTTTCTAATTTTCATTAATTAATCACCGAACGTGTGTAGTAAAAAAAAAAAAAAAAAAAAAAAAATCTGACGGAAAAAATGAAAGGACGTTGAAGAATTAATGCGGAACGACGAAGGCGAACGTTACGTTGCAACGATAATAATTTTTCCTCTCCTTCCCTCCTCCTCCTCCTCCTCCTCCTTCTTCTCCTCTTCCTCCTCCTTCTCCTCCTCCTCCTCTTCCTCCTACTCTTCTTCCTCCTTCTCCTGTTCTAACTTAGCAAAGAGGAATATCGCAGTCGTTGTTTGCGGGACGACACCGTCTCGGCGCTCTCACTGCAGTCACGGCCGTTACGTAGTCACCGCGTTAAATGCGCCATTATACTTGTAAATTCTGAACAATTAGCCGTAATCAAGCACAGGAAACCATCGCAAGTGGGTACGCAATTATTTTTAAATAAGGATTTCTACGCGACTCCTTCTTTCGTATAGGACTTGGAACGGCCGTGATTATTAATCCGAGCTCGCGATCGTTAAGCGGATAACGATACACCGGACGTTCCTAGCAAGTCCTCGGCACCTGCCAACGACTTTGACATCGCTGTATGCGCGTTGGAGATTCTTGTCTTCGAAGAGGAGGAAAGCCTTCCTCTTTCGTATGTTTAATTCCTTACAAAGCGTGCTTTAAGTGTCCCGTCTTTCTCTCTTTAACACTCTGTGCCTCTACGTTTTCTATTGGATAAAGAGTATTTTAAGGAGTTAGACAAATAATATTACAAATCCTAAGCGTTATTTATCAAAATTATATAAAATTAATCAATATATTCGTTTGATTCGGATGGTTTGTTGTTTATTAATTTTATTATCTGTTTATTTTTTGCTCTTTTTGTCTTCTACCGTCGTTCCTCTTCGACAGAAGACATTGATCGAAATGCAGTAACATTTCTATTAAGAGAAAGAACAAAAGAAGAGGATAGGAGAATTTTTTCGAAGACTTAGAGGGATGAGGGGTGGGGTGTAATCTTGCTAACAGCTTAACACACCAGGACCAAGGAGGAAAAAGTTAGCTAGCAAAAAATCGTCGGCAGATATCCCTCTGTCACGTTTGTTTGCCAAGAGAACCAATGAACCGACAAAGGAGGCTTACAAAAGTTTTAATCGACGCTCATTCCTTTTGGCGTCGAGACGTCCCTATCGACTTGACTCCATCGGCTCTCTTTTCCGAATGACGAATGAAAGTCTCATTTATGGAATATATCTTTCTCACGCCCATAATTCATTCGCTAGTCGGATAGTCATAACCGACTTATACCGATGACGATTTGTTTAATTAATTATTTTCTTTTTTTTTTCTATTTTTCTTTTTTTTTTTTTTTTTATTTCTCGTTTTACCCTTTTTTATTTCTTTTTTTTTTTCTTCGTAGTTGTCAGTAGATAAGCAAGAGGCAAACGGTAGGTATGTCTGAAACACGTGTTTTCCTCTTTAACGGCGATGTTTCCCATGGACCGAAATATCGATCCTTCTAGCTATGTACCCTGCCGTTCTGAATTACCCCTACGTTGAGCAGCTATGTGACGTCATAGCACATACACCCTTCACTAGGTCACCGTGTCAATTTTCCGACAACGAGAGGTTAATTTCTTCGAACATTTTTTAAAATGATATTGCTATTGAATGATATTTATGTTTGTTTATTGAAATTATTTCAATCCAAACGCGTTGTGTTTTCTTCGTTCAAACATTATTATCGGTTTTCATGTAATTCATTGTTTGATTAAAAGATATGAATTAATGATAACGCAATTAAAAAAAAATAATAAAAAACCGAATATATTTATCAATATTTAGTTCATGATGAAGAGACATCCAGAGAGAGAGAGAGAGAGTGAGAGAGACAGAGAGAGAGAGAGAGAGAGAGAGAGAGAGAGAGAGAGAGAAGGTCCAATAAATAGAAAGATAAACATAATTGTGTATCCATAACCGAGATAGACTTCAGAAGCAGCGTAGTGAGCATTTCTTATCCAGGATATCGATTGCTCGCTTCCTGATAGGAACCCTCTAGTGGCGTCTCTAAGAAGGGTGCGACGATTCGTAGGGGTGAGAAGTAGGGTGTTCTTAGAAGGGGCGTTGCGTATAGCCGGAGCATTACTTTTATTCCGTGTCATTTGAGCCCACACTCAGCTACGAAACACGCTTGCCTCGGGCCACGATACAAACGGATGCAATAGATTTCTCTTGAAAGTGGTTTCGTGGCTTTTCTTTTGAGCGTATTGCGTCTCGTATATGTATATGAATGTATGTACATATGTACGTACATATATAAAGGCACATATATGTATGTATATATATATATATATATGTATATATGTATCTATGTACGTATGTTGTGGCGATCTTGAAGTCTTTTGGCTCTCATCCCTTTCAAAGTATATATATATATATAGATGTGTATACATACATAGAATAGAACGAATTCCTTTTGAAAGAGACAGTGGAAAGAGGCTGTTAGGGGACGGACAAACGAAACGAAAACTCTAAAACTTGTAGTACATATCGATCGAGGATACGAATACGAAGAAGTTCGTCGTAATTCAAAAGTGAAAAATTACCCTCGTGTACCGTCGAGACTTTCAACGAATCCGATCTACTCGGAGGACATAAAACTGTGACGGGCATTTTGTTGGCGTGTATAATCAGTAGGCTCAGGAATGATTTACTGGAATTTTACTTGTATACGTACGTAGGACACACTTGACGTTGTAAGAACTTGCTCGTAAAAATCTATCGTGCATATGCAAACATTAGGAGACGGGTAGACGGTCCCAGAACGGTGGCAAATCTCGTAAGGTACTGTTTTCTATCTATCTGTCTTTCTTCCTCTTTCTCTCTCTCTTTCTCTTTCTTTCTCTCTCTCTCTTCCTCTCTCTCTCTCTCTCTCTCTCTCTTTCTCTTTCTCTTTCTCTCTCTTTCTCTGTCGTTTTCATATCTCAGTGGATCTTTATCGTCGGCAATTACGTTCAGTTCCGGCATAGGAACTGGGAAATGGTGGATGGAAGGGTGAGAAGGGGAGAAGGTACACGCGTATGGTACTTACAGGGTGTATGGTATGACCGTGGAATTATATAAAGATGAAAAGTTAATGCCTTGGCGGGCCGCAGAGAGGCGAGCCAGTATCGGCTTCTGCCCTAACCCTCAATCACTGAGGGCTCTTATGACCGCCCGCCACGATCCACCAGGGAAAATTCTGGCTATCATGGAACATGCGACATCAAATATGCAGCTCAAAGTCAGTCGAATCTATGGTTATGTCGCTCGACCGAAAGAGAAGAGAAGAGAAAGAGAGAGAGAGAGAGAGAGCGCGCGCGCGAGAGAGAGAGAGAAAGCGAAAGAGAGCGGAGATACGTCGACCCTGGAAAATGTCTGTTTATGGGACACGGTTTATCAAGAGAAATCCTTTGCGACCGAAAATCTATATCTCTCTTCCTCTCTTTTTCTATAAAAGAGAAACAAAAAAGAGAAAGAAAATAAAAAGGAGTATTAATATTAATAAGAAAATAATAAGGGAGGAAAGAGAACGATATAAAAGCTAAGATACTACCTATAAATTTTTATCGTTTGAAACGATCAATGACCAGTTTCTCTCCAAATAGATTTTACTCATTCGCATTTCTAACCACGTATCCATAGGATAGGTCACCTCGATAAGTTTTCATTGAGTTCGTAATCTAACATCCATGGCCTAAAGGCGAACGTATTAATTTCAAACGTGGCTTCGGCGTGCCTGAGTACCGCATTTTCTTGCTTTGAACAGCACCGGTAGTAGGTCGTACGACGTCAATTTGCTCGAACGTTTAATACGACGCGTGATGGCCGGCGAACACGACTTCCAAGTACCAACCTCTACGACGTAACCTATCGGAGCTTTGAATAATAAATGCACGGGACACACAGGCGGTCACGCTACCTAGAAACACTGGCTTGTCACTCGAAATGTCAGACGAGACATCCATGATTGCAGACTATGGTGCCTATTAATTAATGAATCGGCGGCCATTGTTACTGACAATAATTGTTCGAAAAATGGCTGACCATTTTTCCTTATTTTTTTTTCCTCCTTCTCATTTTATCTCTCATTGTCAGTTAACATATGTATGTACGTACGTAAATACATTTACTTACATAAACGTTTGGATTTTTGAAGAAAAAAAAAAATTTCTCTCTACTTTCACGATTATTTTACTATGAGAAGTTATGATCCAATACAACAATAAATCCTAGAAGAACCTATACAACTTTGCATTATCTCTTTCTCTTTCGTGAATCCGCAGAGAAAAAAATGATCACGAGTTTTCCACGCGATCCCGTCGAAACGTCCGTTGGAATCTCGAACGGACGTTCGTTCCGTCTCGCGGCTTGATCTGAAATTCCTTGCTATTACCGACAGCATACCAGAGCCGTCTAAGGTAAATGGCACCGGAAGTCGGACAGATTCTAAGGATTCCAAACGGTTGGTCTTAGAAGCCAGAGTTAAAACCGATTCTCGAGACATATTCAATGAGACCTTGGGACCGTCCTGCGTCTCTCTAGTCAGCTTCCGTGAGAAAGATCGAGGACAAAGTGTTTGCACTTGTACTACGACTAAAGGAGATAGAAAAAGGGAAAGAAAGAGAAAAAGAGAGAGAGAGAGAGAGAGAAAGAGAGAAAGAGAGAGAAAGATATAAAGGAAAGAAGACTGGTAGACGTGTGAAAGAGAGTTGGATAGGTATATAAAGAAAGAAGCAGGAGAAAGAGTGAGATGTAGATAGATAGATAGATAGAGAGAGAGAGAGAGAGTGAGAGAGAGAGAAAGATAAAGATACACATACTCACATACCTATAGATATATGAATACATAACTTATGCAGATTACCACAGCAAGTACCATTATGTCTCTTTCGTGGTAACATGTGTGTACATCCTAGTCCACGACTTCTTTGATCCTTCTTCTTCTTCTTCTTCTTCTTCTTCTTCTTCTTCTTCTTCTCTCTTTTCATTCTCTTATTCCTATCCTCTTCTTCTCCTCCTTTTCCTTCTCCTTCTTTAATTCCTTACCTCGTAGTTACACGCCTAGTACTTACATAGGTACTACCTACACATTGAGACGCATACACTGTCGCGATCCATCCCTACGGAAAGCTTACCACGATGGCACGATAATTAGCGTTGATTACGCAATAATCACCGACGGCAGCACTCTCCTCTCGGCGGCCATCTTCGGCCGAACGTTCGCTCGGCTAGCTCACGTCGATGATGTGAGTCCGACACCGGTGTGGACTCGAAGGGGTTAAAGGATCGCTTCCATGATGAGTAGGCCTTGAGAATACCGCCATTGCTACCTTCGCTATCTTCTTCTACCTCCGCTCTCTATCTCTATTTTCTCTTTTTCCTTTCCTTTGCCTTTTATCCTCTCATCTTCTATCCTCAACTATCTCGAGTCATCTTCCGTTGTTTTTTCTTTCTTTCTTTCTTTCTTCTTTCCTTCCTTCCTTTTTTTCTCTTGTTCTTTATTTCTTCTTTTAATGTAATTTCATTCCCTTCAATATTTTATCTTTATCTTATTTGTATTATCATAATTTTTTTAATCATCGCCAATCCATCTTAATTTAGCTTTAAATTCTCAATTGCATGTCCTTAACTTTATTTGCCCGCGTATAGGTATTCTACATTTGAATGAATAAGCACAGCCAGCGAGCGTAGTAAATTATTATAAGTCGATATAACACTTATAGTCATATTTCATACCAATCAACGCTTGTAATTATCTAATTTAACTCTTCGTTTTTTTTTCTTTATTTCTTTTTATTATTATTATTATTATTATTATTATTATTATTATTAGTATTGTAATTATCATCTATTCTAGTCACATTATTCATACATTTCTCACTATTGCCATTTTCGACGTGATTTTACGTACGAGTATTTGAAAGTGGTATAAAGATAGAAAGAGCAAGAGAGAAAGGGAAAGAGAGAGAGAGAGAGAGAGAGAGATAGATAGGTAGAGAGAGAGAAAGAGAGAGAGAGAGAGAGAGAGAAATCAACATTCCGCGAAGGGGAGATTTGCGACGACCCGAGACGACCTCTCGATCGTGCGACCCTTTCTCTCTTTCTCTTTCTCTTTATCTTTCGTTTTGCTGACCAGAGAACGGCAAGTCTTTCATAGCACGACAAGTACTCACTCGTATTCACCTTCTAATGAATAACAAAGGAAATGATACGATCTTATTAAAGAATATTTCTATGAGTGTCGGTACTTTTCAAATCGTAAAATAAAAAAATAATTCGTTTTTAATTTTATTCGATTAATTTTTTTTAACAAATGCTTCATTGAAAGTGTTAACAATTTTCTTCCTTATTTATAGATAAAGAATACATTTAATAAACGTTGTTACGGACGTGTCAAGAACGTTAGACCAGAACAAATTTGATTTTCATCTGGCTTCTATCGAAGGTTGAACACCGTCAATTGCCAAAGGGAAAGAGAAAGAGAAAGAGAGAGAGAGAGAGAGAGAGAGAGAGAGAGAGAAGTTAGAAAGGGTAGGTATAATGTCTCCCGTTTGTCAGAGCTGTAGCCTCGAGGCGTTCGAGTTGTACCTTAGCCGTGGGCTAGTTAAAGTTAGAGAGTTAGGGACTACCAAGGCAGTAGCATCACCGCAAAAGGAGAATCATGGGAAGTCGCGAGGACAGAGATGGAATCTAACCAGCCGCAGATTACTTAGGTAATTGGTAAATACGAGGGTTACCTTACCAGTTTTCAGCAAGGGGTTGCGATCTAGATGCTTCCCCATCCATGTAGCTCATTCTATCCTTTCCTCTTTCTTCCATTCCTCTTACATTATTTTCTATATCAACCTTACCTCCTAAGTTTCTCCCTTCTTTCTCTGCGTGGGTTATTCGAGGGATATTCGCTTTAAGGGGGCGGGAAATGAGCCTTAAAATTGTTTAAAGCGTTCGGAAGAAGGGTCCGAAATCCCCTTAAACTTACACGACTGAGAATGTACAAACTCAAAAGTTTTTCGAGGAAATAGTTTGACACGTTCTGCGACAAGATATCTATTTTTTATATTGTAGATTAAATATCGAGTAATTAGATGATCGATCTTATATACGTTGTTAAGAATTTTTGATGTCATTAAATTATTCAATCACGACATATGATTGTTTCTCATTGTCATATCACTTTTCTTAAGGAAAAAAGGAAGTTTTTTTATGATATTGGAAAATGGGAGGGATGGTGGAGAGAGAGAGAGAGAGAGAGAGAGAGAGAGAGAAAGAGAGAGAGAGAGAGAGAAAATAGAAAAGGAAGACGCACAGCGAGTAATTTCGTTTTCCTCGTTGAAGCTTCCGCTTCGGCTTCCTAATGAATAGTGATTAATTGCTGGTGCTCTGAGACCGACTCACGGCCATTAAGCCCGTCAGAGCCGATTCCGTCGAAATAATTACCGGCACTCGGAGCACTAACACAAGTATATACACGGATAAACGAAATACACGAAGATTTCTTTAAGAGAGCCGAGATGTGTTACTATTCTTCTTGGCTAATTTTTTTGTTTTTGTTTTTTAATTCACCTTTATAAGACGATACAAAGGCGTTGGTAACGTATCGATGTTAACCTATTTTGAATTTTATACATCGAAATATGGACGTATGTAATATGTATTACATATCTACGTGTCTACGTTATAAAGTGTTTCCTTTAAACTCATGAAATGCGTTCTTATACGTGTATGTGCATTGCCAATGGTATTGCCAACGTTCACCGTATATTGTGAAAGAGAGTAGCAGCGAAGCACAGAAGTCGTTCGCTTCCGCGTGCTATCGCACCGCGTAAATCACCGACGGTACGGTTTGTCTAACGTTTTATACTACATGAGTAGGAATCGCGAGCGAGACTACTCACTTTCTCCGTTCCATCCTCGATTAATCCGTCTTGGAAAGAAGAATGGTAGAATATTTTTCATTTTTGTTTTTTTTTCTTTCCTTTTCTTTTTTTCTTTTGCTACAACTAGACATAAAGTCGAACGTAATGAAAAATTGTATCATATCAGTCAAATCAATTAATTGTTATTGATCTAAGTCATATCCGTCTAAACGATTACGCGAATGTAAATTTTTTAATCCGCAACAAATTTAAGTACAAAACAATTTATTTTCTCTTCTTTTTTTTTTAAATCATCAAATTTTTAATCTTATTATAAATCACTTTTCAAAGTGACGCATCTATTTACAAATTTTGCGATGTCTAGTAATAAAATAAAAAAATAAAAAACGCATTGAATGTTCAGTCGAGTTTGAAGATCAATCAGTAATGAATTTACTTCAAGTCCTGACATAAATCGTGACTCGTAGAGAAGAACAAAAAAGAAAAAAAAAAAAAGAAAGAAAAAAGAAAGAAAAAAGAAAATCTTTTCTTTGAAAGTACATCGTAACTCGATCAAAAGCTCGAAGTTAATGCGCGTTAACTTAGCCGACACAAGACACAGGCACAAGAAGACAGCTGGGTGGACACGTACGCGAACGTATTCTTGGAACTAATTGCTATCGCGATGCCACTTGACCGAGGCGGCTCTTAAGAGCACTGAGATTGATTCACCCGGGTCCAGGGGATCCAAAAGCGTGCGGATATTTCGACGCTCGAGTGGATAGAACCGGAAGTAAGCACACGGACCGTATTTTCTTTCGGTTCAGCCGACTAAAGAGCTACCGAATGAAACAAACATTCGCACGTGTCGTTTCACTATTCATCAATGTCTCTTCGTACGTTTGTATACTCGTAATATTTACGAATTAGAAAATAGTAGCAATTGTATTTAGGATGTTGATAAAAAATAGAAATAAATATGGAAAAAGTTTCATTACATTTTCTCAATCATGTGAATCAATTCAGAGAAATCTTTTTATTCGACTATTAACTCTCTCGCAGATCGTATTTTACTCCGTTTATTTTGTAAACATTATCTGACTTGTTATTTGTACCTCAGTTATAAGGAATATAAAAAGTTGTTTTCGAGTGTCGATTCTTGACAGGACGACGAGTTTACCTCGTAAAATACTTTTCACCAAATATTTTGTGACTTAATTAAAAAAAAAAAAAAAAAATAATAAATAAATAAATAAATAAAATAAAATAAACATAAAAAAAAAGAAAATAAAAGAAAAAATATCAGGACTGTCGATACTTTCAAGCGGATTTATTTGGAATGGAAAAAGAGGACTAGTGGCAACGTCTAGATGGCAGTCGTAGAAGTGCGAGTATAGAAAAAAATACATGTACATATGTCGTTTACGGATAGGTTCTGAGGAAGAGTGCAAGGGCGCGCGAGCGCCCGAGCGAGCGGCAAACGGCGTTCGCTCGTAAATCGTGCGATAGCTACGGGACCAGGCCGCACGATCGAACGTTATTTTATTTACGAGATGCAGCAATGCCCGGCTCTCCTTCTCTCTCTCTCTTTTTCTTTTACTCACTCACTCTCACTCTCTCAGTCGATGATGCGGTCCGAGTACCGACGAGTATGGGTCGTTTTCCAGTTGAGCGATCGCCCGGCCGTACTATAACGCTCGCAAAAGGATCGTCTCTAAATAACGCGCCTGGTAATAAAAGGATAATGACTAAAGGAGAGCGAGAGCGAGGAGTATGGAGGCTGAAATCGCGCGAGTCCGAGCGAGTTCAACCGAGTCCTCGTTCTCTCTACTCGTGAGCCACGAGCCTCCACGAGGTTCCATGAGACTCCATGAGGTACCGTAGAGGTACTTCACGAAGGCGCAACCCTTCACGATCATCGCGCGGCAGCTTCGACAAATTTATATTACTTTGCTCGAGTCCGTTGCTTTCGCTAAAACTCTCATGTTTTACGATGGAATACTACCGAAGTCGTTACTCTCTCCTCTCTCTCTCTCTCTCTCTCTCTCTCTCTCTCTCTCTTTCTCTCTTTCTCTTTATCTTCCTTTTTCTTCTGACCGAACATGGAATTACGTTCGACATCGTCGTCACGAATTCTACAAAACGTTCGACGTTCACTCTCCGTTTCTCCCAAGCCCGCACCTTTTCTTTACTTTTCACATAGAAATTGCAGTATCTAACGTTCCTTGATACAGGTGAACTCTTCTTAACTATTGCTAATAACTATATTGTTGATTAGAAGATGTTAACTATCATATAAGACGAATGGTGCTTTCTCCGTAAGATAAATTCAAGTATAATTTCAAGATATCAAAAAAAGAAAAAATAACAAAAAAAAAGAAACAAAAAAAATAGAAGAAATCAATTTCTTTAATATCTAGTTTACTTCACCTTTGTGAATATTATTATCTACTCATACTCGTATGTATAGGTAAGTACATACTTGTTTACATGCAAGTTCAATCGTTCATCATTACCGAAATCGACCTATTCGTAAGGCTACAATCTCTTTCTCTTTTCTGTTTTTCTTCATTTTTTTTCTTTACTTTCTTCTTCTTCTTTTTTTTTTTTTTCTTTTAAATCGCAGTCGAAAGAAAGCGTGCTCGATACGTAAACGTTTTATCAAAGAGTGCCGCGTATCGAACGGTGATCGACTTTCGACCTATAACCGAATTTTTCCGCGAAGCGTTATTATTGCTTCTCGAAGCAATTATAAGTACGGTAGCTCCGGACAGAATTGCATAGTGCACACGCCGCCTTGGCAGGCTCTGTAATTGTTTCGACGATTCCTCCTTCTCCTCCTCCTCCTCCTCCTCCGCCTTTTCTTCCTTCTCCTCCTTCTTTTTCTCCTTCTTCTTCTTCTTCTTTTTCTTCTTTTTCCTTCTCCTTTTCATCCTCCTCCTCCTCCTCCTCCTCCTCCTCCTTCTCGTCCTCTTTTTCTTCCACCTCCTCTTTCTTCCCCTCGTCCCACCTTCAACCTCTTCGGGCCGCGAACACAGCAATTGCACCTGCTTGAAGTTTGCTCGCTTTTTGTGGGAGGGGCAATCGCCTTATTCCCATCCATCTCCGTGACCTCAAGCACGCAACCTCGAGATCTGATTGATACGACCCCACCGCCGAATCGTTTCATCATCGACCCTGAATCTTCCACGCTCAATTTTTTTTTCTCGATTCTCTTTACGATCGCCACCCTGTATTTCGTATCTCGTCGAAATCATCTAAGAGCATAAGCGTTAACGTTAAATCGTATAATAATCGTACGATAACGACTTATCTCGTTAATATTTTATCTAAATATATGACATTTTAACTACGTGAGAGTGGAAATAAGAAAAAAAAAAAAAAAAAGAAAAGAGAAACGAGAAATGCATTATTGTTAAGAAGTATTTACCGACGATACAATTAATTACTTATACTTATACAATAAACATATATAATTAATCAGATAGAATTAATTACGTTTAACAATAACATAAATGTCAAATGTCAATACAAAATAACGATACAATTAATTTACTTAAACTTATACAATGATCATATACGATTAATCAAATACAATTAATTACATTTAACGATAATATAAGATTCAAATGTCGATATGAAATAATATAATTGATAGTGAACAAAAAGAAAAAAAAAAAAGAAGAAAAAGGATTTTGTGAGAAACTTGAACGGTCTTAACAGTAAGCTATCCGAAGCAATACGAAAACGTGGATGCTGCTGAGTCGGGACCCTTTACGTGTCTCATCCGGTCGATCCGGTGCCTCCTCACGCGGGTACCTCTGCGTTTCTTTTACAGTGGGCGCGGCTACTCTGGAGAGGCCGAGAGGTCGTCCTGAGCTGCTTGGGAACCGGCGATTGTCGCTTGTGCTTCGACGAGCACGCACTCTCAGAGGCTGAGCCATCACCGTCGATACTCCATCTCTCTTTCTCTTTCTCTCTCTTTCTCTCTCTCTCTCTCTCTCTCTCTCTCTCTCTCTCTCTTTCTCTTTTTCTCCCTTTCTATCTGCAACCTGCGATTACCGAACGATTTTCAGATCGGTAGCGGCTCAGCCCGACGAGTATTTTTTCGCACGCTGCACGATCGTCTACGGACGTCTTACATCGGGACACGTTCACGAACCGGGAATAGGAAATTGCTTCGTGAATACAACTTCGGTGTTGTGAATTTTTCTTCGAGATAATTGTCATTATATACCGTATATCAAATTAATCGTCCACAAGATTCTTCGATAAAAGTATTATATAAAAACTTGTTATTTATTATGCATTTAAGAGTCATATACACAACTATATATACATTTATATTGTAATATATCATTTTTTTTTTTTAATTATACACACATGTACAGTGAATTACATTATTATTATTTGATATATTTTTCTATTAAAAGTTTATTTAAAAATAGATGATCAACATTTCGTCTTCATCATCTCTCTTTTGAAGATCGTGAAAGGGAGATAGAACGAGTGTCCAGTTTCGTTCGTAGATTCTTCCTCGACATCCTTGAAAAGGCTTCCTCGAGCAGTTTTCCAAGTGGGACGGATGAAGAAGGCGAGGTACGCCGGACGGTCGGTCGTTTCGACTTTATTGCAAGGGCGTTCTCCGACGAGATGAGGGAGACGGCGCGGTACTAATGCATCGTCAAGTGCTAATTACAGGCTACGTTGTATTTCCCAGTAATAGTGAGGAATTTTATGGATCCCGTATTGCGTATCGCTTCGACGTATATAAAGATCCCTCTCTTTTCTTTCAGAAAAGTATTCCCTTTATGTGTCGATCGATTATTCAATTTCAATTTAATCCCTCACGTTTCATATTCGACACAAAATGACACTTGGATGACAGATATTTCAGAGAAAATTCTAATTAAGTTAAGCCTATTCGTCAATGTTACAACTTACGATATATTTGAAAAGATTCTAATCAATTGAATTTGTATTTTTATAAACATCGATCATATACGCGAATGGGTCTGTTTATCGTGATAATTAAAATAATTTGTTAACTTGATGTTTTTTTCTTATTCTTTTTTCAATATACTCTTTAATATATAAACGTCTATCGATGTTAAATAATGTTCGAATTTAGCAACTAAACGAGAACAAAATAAAATCGTTCGTGCTTCTTAGCTTACTGACAGTTAAAGTGGATTCTCGTTGTCATTGGAGAATACAAGAAGAGAGGGAGAGAGAGAGAAAGAGAGAAAGAGAGAGAAGGATGTCAGTCTAGGAGCTTTTCTCAACGTTCGAGTAAAGGGGCAGACCGTACTGACCGTACTTCATTACCCAGGAGCCCTCCAGCCTCTACGGGTCATCCGTTATCATTTTTACAACTGCCGCCATTCAACAATGTCGAATAAACTCCGTTAGGTATTGCGGCTTGGCCGCCGTCCGCAGGGGGATCTAAGAGGAGCCGTGCTTTTAAAGGTATCGATCGCGAATCCTTCGCTTCTGTCTACCTAGCACTAGCTTAATAATTTATGGCGCTTCGTGCCTCGACGTTGCTGACCAACGACGATGGAGACGACGACGAACTCGAAGCTCGTTGTCCTTTGAGCCTTACGCTTTCATCTTCTTCATAGGAAATTTTTCATTTAAAATTATCCTTTTGTCCAATGTTCGATGTATACCTACTGAAAGGAAACACACAGGTTTTCTATTTTTCTTTTCTTTTCTTTCTTTTATACTTATTTATTCATATATATATATATATATATTCTTTTTTTCGTACATTACTAAAAATCAAAATCAAAAACAGATAAATCCTTTATTCGCGACCCCCGATCCGTATATTAATATCTCAAAGCGTTGATCATTAAACGAACGATCAGGATAAATCGCAGATAATTCAAGATGTCCTATGCTATTTAATACCTATGCATGAAGGCATTGAAGTAACCAAGCAAAAGATGTTTCAACGGACAAATACGTTTCCTCTTTGCCTTTGTCTAAAAGCTCTTCGCGGAATTCCGCACGCGATACCGTATGATTATACCATGGTCGTTCCGGATCAAGGCTGCATCGTGTTCGCCGTTAATCTCGTGGCAGCGATGAATCGTCGTTGCAGCCCCTTTTACCGACTGCGCATCCGGCTCCACATAGGTGTAAATACCGTGGTAGGTATCGATGTTGAATTCCAGTCGAGGTGAACGAAAGAGAGAAAGAGAGAAAGAGAGAAAGGGAGAGACAAAGAGAACCAAAGAGAATGAGTGAGTGAGTGAGAGAGAGAGAGAGAGAGAGAGAAAGAAAAAGAGAGAGAGAGAGAGAGAGTGGGTAGGTAGGTCGGTAGAAGTCGATGGAAGCAAGTAGGGTGGTTTAGAAAAGAGGAGGAGTGCCGTGTACGATCCGCGTAGTCACTTAACAAGCCGAACTCATTACCATTCGTCAATTTGAGGTACGTTCGGTCGGAGTGACCAATGGCTCTCTATTCCGTGTAATGGGCTACGGTCCGACATCCGTCACCGTGGCACCCGTGCCAGGGCCGTTATAACTGGAGCACCACGTCTCTTTCTCTCTTTCTCTCTCTCTCTCTCTCTCCTTCTCTTTACACCCTGCTTTGCCATACCAGAGGCATTCTCTCTTCCAACGACAAAGGGAATCAACTGGTTAGGCCCAAAGTGCCGACTATTCCATCTCTGTTTCTCTCTCTCTCTTTCTCTTTCTCTTTCTCTTTCTCTCTTTCTGTCTCTATCTCTATCTTTCTCTTTCTCTTTGAAACGAGAAGATGAACTGGAAGAAAGGGGAAGGGATGGAAGAACGGTCAGCGGCCGTGGCATGGAACGTGGCCCCGAGGTTAAACGAGTTCCACTAACGAGTTGACAAATCGAGTCTCGGGGGGGTCGTGCCGAAGTAGACCTATAAAGCGAAGGTCGTGGGGGTTGGGGCCCACGTCGTACGTATCACCCGTTACTGCACTCCGACACGTTTATTGCTCTTGTTCGCGGCATTCTCGTAACGAATGACTCCATGGCAAACTGAAAGAGAAAGAAAGAGAAAGATAGAAAGAGAGAGAGAGAGAGAGAGAGAGAAAGACGAAGAAAGAGAACTAACACGAGGATCACGAGGATCCGTTGTTCTCGTTGTTAGTCAATCTCGCGGAAGAACTGACGAATTTTTCTCTTTCTTTAGCGCTATCAAATATCTACCTATGTATATGTCGAAAAGAATTGGCAGCTGAGAGAGAGAGAGAGAGAGAGAATGAGGGGAGAGAAAGAGAGAAAGAGCTATAGTTGGCGGCCATCAGCGAGGATGACATAGAGATATCGAGTCACGTTTCCAATCTTTGAAGATGACGCTGATGGATACCGCTCATCAATTGCCAGCCATCAGTGTCGTCCTCGGAAGCGTGAGTCGGTGGTATACATCCAGTTTGTCTTATGAGGAGAAGCACCGATTGTCTTGTACCTATTGTCTCCTTAAATCTCAGGTAACTCGTTGTTCACTTAATCTCTAAGTACGAGTTACGATTTACTAGTAATATCACTTTAGAGTTAAGAAATTTTTTATCAATCAAGAAATTCACAGCTTCGTATCGTAATTCTATTGAGATGGTATATAGCTCTTTGATCAGACAACAACTATCTATTGGTAGCCAAGGAACGATCCGATCTAACACGTTCGGAAGATAGAAAGATAAAAAGAAAGAAAAATAGAGAGAGAGAGAGAGACTCTTGTTGTTTATTAGAAAGATCCAGCGAGGTTCTAACGATTCGTTCATCATGCGAACGATGTGATGTGTTCGCGAGGGAAGGTATTCGTGCTGGTATCTTTCCGAAGGTTAGGTATGTAAGTACCTTACGTAGGTACCTTAGCTGGAATGGGTTGGATGGTAAAGAGTGAAAGAGTGAGAAAGATATAAAGAAAGAGAAAGAGAGAGAGAGAGAGAGAGAGAGAGAGAGAGATGCACGGTGCAGTGCACGTCGTTCCAGCCGGCGTCCCTACGCCACCCTGTTATTTTCTGGAGGGCAAATTATCTCGGGGCCGCGGCGGTGCTCTCGATGCACTTGCCGCGGTGGCCGGTCCCGAGCATTACCCCGGCTAGTTGCACAGAAGAAGTAGCATCTTCGCGCACGTATCTCGAGCCACCACGGCGCATCAAGGCACGTCCTACTGGATTGCGGCTCGAACGATCTCTTCTCCGGCATCACGAGCCGCGCACCACTGCTACCTGCTCTACGTATAACCCTCTGATACTCTTCTCTAACTCCTTTTCTATCTTTCGCTCTATTTGTCTTTCATCTCTTTTTTATTCTATTTGGAATCTATTATATAGAGAATCTAATATATGTAAATAGAGAGACGATAAATCGATTCTTATGTCGTATTATTTAAGAAGAAGATATTGCCGATTATGTCGATTATTAAATATTCTATTTAATTATTATTTTCTTTATACTATGAAAACAATAATATCGATTAGGTATATAGTTTATCAATTATTATTTTCTTGATATCTTATATGATGCATTAAAAGGATCATTTTTATTTACCTTTTTCAATGTAATTATTGCAGATAAGCGTTATGATTGCAGACATTTTTACAGTCTTCACAATGAAGGTATAAAGATATACAAAATATACATGAAACGTAAGATATATTAAATATTTGTGCAACTATGTTTTTATAAAAAAAAAAAAAAAAAATTATATAAATATATTCCACTCCATCTTCTCGATATTCTATGAATTTTTCGAAATAAATTTCCAGCCTGCCGTCCCATCCTTACTTACGTCGCATTTTAAATATTCAAGTTCTTTATTCGTTTTGTTCTAAGAGCGTAACGTTGACATTGAACGCTCGTGTATCCTCTCTATCACCATGCTAGTTTTAAATAGAGGAGTCGTCGAGTCCAACCAAAAGCTGTTATTTTGCGCGAGCCAATGCTTCACTTCGCATGCGGAAACGATTGGATCGACATTGTAACGAAAGCACGTCTCTCGCCGTTTCGAAGAGAAATGACCGGATAATTTTGCGAAAACTGTAACCGAGACGCGGCGGCGCGGCGGGCATCTATTTGCTTGTTACGAGATATTTTTGGCTTTCGAGAAAGAGAGAGAGAAAAAGAGAGAGAGAGAGAGAGAGAGAAAAAGAGAGAGAGAGAGAGAGAGAGAAACATATCTTGCAAACTCGATGTCTGTAAGCTTTTATAGAGGGTCTAAGTGATTCCTGTCTAATCTCTTTTCAGTTTTCTTTGATGACGATCCCTAATAAATTTACTAAATCTAAATAAAAAAATTTATTATTTTTATTTCGTTCAAGTACAATAAGTTAATCTAATATCACAAATACTGTTATAATTTATTTATAAAAATTATATATAAATATATATATACATATATATATATATATATTCATTCTAAAAAAATTTGTAATTTGAATATTTCGTTTTTATTAAAATTTTTATTCATCATTTTTTTTTTCTTTTATTAAAAACAAATAAATTCACAGAATGATGAAGTTTTAGAAAAGAGAGAGAGAGAGAGAGAGAGAGAGAGAGAGAGAGAAATAGAAAAAGAAAAAAGGCTTGAGTCGAGTTTCACGAACGAGTTCGAAGAAGATTAACTGGTTCGTTCGTGAAATCGAAATTGACAGTTCTCGAGAGAAGACAGCTAACATAGTATAAGAATTAGCCCACGAAGGAAGAAGAAATTAAGGCGGCATGTACGTAAGCGAGATTGGACGGTATTAGGGTGTCTTAAGGAGCAACAGAAGAGTGCCGTTGCCGACGCTGACGACGCCAACACTGAGGCTGATACGAGCCAGAAGCCAACTGTGGCGAGCCGATGCTTACTTGGAAGCGCTTTATCATCTCGTCCTAATTCAGGAGTTTAAATATTTATACCGTCGCCAGGGTGACCTCACGACACCGTCTCTCTCTCTCTCTCTCTCTCTCTCTCTCCCTCTCTCTCTCTCTTTCTCTATCTCATTCGAGTCTCTTGCGATGGAGAGCAAACCGAATCTATTTTTTCCACGAGCACCACTCGCGTATACTACGCGACTGATTTATGTCTCGGCGTACTTTAAAAGTGCTCGAAAAGCCGTCCCAGCATGAAAGTGACCCAACTCATTCGCGGAAGACACCTTTTACGTGTTTCCGTTCTTCTCGTATACATTCTATTTCTCTCAATCTTTCTCTTTTGACAATACGATCAATAATAATATAAATTTATTTTTCTTATATTAACTTTCATTGCAAGTTTCGTAATATAAGAAAGATTATATTTATAATAAACATTTTATGATTTCTAATTATGCAATCCAAATTCATTAATGCTTTTTCCTTTTCAATTTCTCTTTTTTCTTCGTATTTTTTTTTTTTTGATCAAGATAGGAAAACGAATCGTTTCCCTCTATTTACAATGGAGATCATCGAACGAGCTAAGATCCCCTCGATCTTTCTCTTTCTCTCTCTCTATCCTATCTCTTTCTTTCTGAAATTCCAGGGACTGGGAAATCACCCGAGGAATAATACGAGACCATCAATCCCCCACCTTTCCATTCCAAACGCCGCTCTTGATCCTTATGTCGTTTGAACCCCTTCTTCTCGATTCCCGAAGGGTCACGAACGTGCGATGAAATCAACAAGAACAACAAGCACCGTTGTACGATAGCAAAGGCACTTGGCCTGGAGTGACATTCGTTGGAAGGGTTGTGGAAGAAGTTATTTTCTCTCTTTCTTACGTTCGGACCCTTACTACGATTTTAGTCTTCCAAAACAAGAGAAAGAGAGGTAGAAATAGATAGGTAGATAGATAGAGATAAAGAGAGAGAGAGAGAGAAAGAGAGAGAGAGAAAGAGAGAGAGAGAGAAAGAGAGAGAGAGAGAGAAAGAGAGGAAAATAAGGGTTTCTAACTACTCAACCGTACGTTGTCCGATCGTACTGTTATTGCCTGTCAATTGTACGAGTTCGACGTTATTAAATTAATATTAGGGGCAAACTTAAGCCGTTCTTTGAAGATGGAAAGGGTCACTCGTTGTCCGGTTTTTCTTTATTTGCGAGGAATTTCCCATGAGGATTATCGTACCCGTGGAAATACCATTCTAATGTGTATGACACCATACTATCTTTCTGTTTCTATTTCAGTGATGGAATTATCTTTGACAGGTACACGTTTGCTTTGTTATTCTCTTTCTCTCTCTCTCTCTTTCTCTCTCTGTCTCTCTCTCTCTCTCTCTCTCTCTCTCTCTCTCTCTCTCTCTGTTACTCTTACTCTTACCCTTGCTCTTTCTTTCAAGGTATAAACAGCTGTCGTTCAAGATGTTTGCCATATGGACCGACAAAGAGCCTAAATCATAGAGCTTAATTAGTATTTGAAATTCTCGCAGACACGTAAGTACTTATATACGTATACCTATCTATTAAATTATTAATAAAGAGTGCTGTTTCTTAACTCACTTGTTAGAAACTGTCACGTAGAATACCTACTTACTTACTTATACAGCTCGAGGCTATAACGTGCGGTCTACATAAGAAGGGAGACACACAAGCTTCCGTTGTCAAACGCATTTAGCTTCTACAAACGAGAACTTGAGAGAAACCCTTCCGGCTATGTCGTCGAGTCTTGCGGAGTTTAATTACCGGGCGTAAGGAGGAGACAGAACTGTCGTACGATCGAATATGCCACGTCACTTTATTACTTTATAATAAAAGGGTTCGGTTCGTTCGATCCGATATCCATGATCGGAATATTAAGATATAAATGATATACATATATATATATATATATATATCTTTCATACATATACATATACAATATATATACATATATCATGATCCAAAGGACCACTATATGATTATTCTATTAATAATTTTTATGATGAATATTCAATGATCGAACGAATTGTCTTTTGAATCATTACGTTTCATCAACTTATGGTTAGTTTAATTGAAATAATAATGTTATTGCGAACACTTTAATATCGAATTTTTTTTTGATACTCGCACACATTATATTTTCTTTTAAGTTTAGAGATATGTAATATCAATTACAACATTGGAAGTTCGTAGGATAAGCTACGAAAACGTTTACGAGTTCTCATGGTTTATTCGCCGTCCGCGATAATGACAAATAATTCTTTCACGGGACGAACGTAATTGCACGTAATTGGGAAGAAAATATTTCAGAGAAATCGTTCGTCGAATGATTTCCGTGAGACAGGAGATCAGAAAAGGAATAAGAGTGAAAGAAAGAGAAAGAGAGAGAGAGAGAGAGAGAGAGAGAGAGAGAATGAAAGAGAAGGAATTGACAAGAAAACAATTGCGTGGAACGATTATGACGATCGTGCGAAGGCACACGAAAGAGAAAGAAAAAGGTGGCGCCGTCGAGATAGTATATCCTGAAGAAAAAAAAGAAGAAAAAGGAGAAGGTGGTGAAGAAAAAAAAAAAAGAAAAAAGGAAAAAAAAAAGAGTTACTAATGTCGGTCACGAACGCGCCACGAAATCTCTTCCAGCTGCTGTCCGTCTTCTTTTAGGGGGTGGAGAAAGAGGGGCTAGACCAGCTCATCCGTGAAATTCTCGTCCTCGAAATTAATAGCGGCACATTTTTCTGCCTGAAAGAGAGAAAGAGAAAGATAGATAGAGAGATAGAGAGTGAGAGAGAGAGAGAGAGAGAGAGAGAGAGAGAGAGTCAGAACTTCTATATCTATTCGATTCGGGGATCAACTGGTATAGGAATCTTAACGAAAAGGAAAAAATAACAGAGAAAAAAGAAATCTTTCACTTTATTATTAATGATCGAGAGATTGCAACGATTAAATAATATTAGGCATATTTTAGTTTTTTTGATATCTTATTAGACAATCGGCTATGTTCTTTTTAATAATTGAAGAAAAAGAGATCAAAGAGTAACGTGAAAGAAGAAGATAGATAGATAAAGAGAGAAAGAGAAAGAAAGAGAGAGAGAGAGAGGGAGAGAGAGAGAAAGAGAAAGAGAGAGAGGAAGATTAGAAGAGTTAAGAAAACAGTCAGGACACCCGGCAAAAGGAATTTACGAGAGAGGCATGAACGTCTCATGTAATTCTAATAAAATATATCCCGCAATTAGCTCCACCGCCCTAAATATTCTCACGGCGAAACTGCTCCTGATCTATTGGCCGCATCAGCTCAAAGAGCTAAACCCGAGTGTTAAATTACTTTAGATTGCCATTTTTCAACCAGCACTGCAATTACTCGTGCGGTTACCTATTACCCTTTAAACATTGTGGAAACTCCCGTTATCGTTGTCGTATCCCCCTTTTTCCCTCGTAATTGTGTAAATCCCTACGTATTTGTCCTAACGAGTTCGATTGTCTTACACGATCAAAGTAAATGACCTTCTATTTTTTCTTTTTTTTTTTTCTTTTTTTTTCTGTCGTAAGCGAAATTTCACCAATGCGAGAATCATTATCGATCGAATTCTTTCGCGGGAAATTCTACGAATTTTCTCGCCCTTTTCTCAAAGACCTTGGTATCGAGTCCAGGCTCTCTAACTAGTAGCCCTTCGCCAACGCTAACTCGTTTTTCTAATTACGCTGCCACTTCTGTCGTTGGAGTTAAGAGTGAATGAGTGAGCAAGAGCAAAAGAAAGAGAAAGAGAGAGAGAGAGAGAGAGGGAGAGAGAGAGAGAGAGAGCAAAGGAAAAGAAACTCTCTCTCTTTCTCTCTCCTCGATAAACTTAGGTGTCGGACGTGCGAGAACGGACTTGAGTTCGTGTGTAAGTTAGTAAGAATGTGTTAGTAGACCCTTTTTCTAGATCAAAGCGCCCCCAAAGATCAATACCCTTCTGAGACGCAGGAGTTGCTGTCCGATAGCGAGAGAAAGAAGAAGTGAGAGAGAAATAGAGAGACAGAAGAAAGAGGGAGGGCGGGGAATGGGAAGGGAAGAAGTATAGGAAAAGAATAGAGAGAGTGGGAGCTTGCGATAGCTTGATCGAGGGCACAAGGCATTAGTGGTCCACTCTACTTCTCTCTGCCTCTCTCTGCCTCTCTCTCTCTCTCTCTCTCTCTCTTACTCCTTATTCCCTTCGACCCTTTTATAAACATGTCACGTACTTCTTTTTCACCGAACGGAAGCAAAGGGGCATAAATAGGCGCAATTAAGGGTCCTAGATAAGAGAACCTCGACTGCAACATTCATTGAACTTCTTTCATGATAGGGTGCTGTTGAGGTGGGGTAGGAAAGACTTCGAGAATGGTAGAAAATAACACTGGGCAGTTTTTATTTGAATAATATAAAACAAGTGATTGTGTTCGCAGGTGACGATAATTGTTTAAGTCAAGTTTTATAGAGTAGTGTATTATATTTGAATCGATGTAGTAAAGTAAATTGTTCTTTTTTTCTTGCTTTGGTTTACTCTTAAATAAAACAAACGAATTAAGATATCACTATATATCGTAGTTCAATTAAAAATAATTATTTAATATATATATATATATATATATATATATATATATATATATAATCATTAAAAAAATAAATAATAATTTAATAGATATATATAAAAAAAATTATATTACGTTGTAATTTTTATATTTAATGTTTACATATAATTTTTATATTTAATGTTTATATATAATTTTTATATTCTATTTTTAGATCCAACTATAATGTAATTATAGATCTCGAGGATAATAATAATAGTTCGGTAGATTGAACGAAAGTCGCAAAATTACGAGTGATTTGTTCCCTATATTTTTTTCTTTCTTTTTTTTTTTTTATATTATAAAATAAAAACAAAATGAAATTTCATTGTCGAAGTTCCATAAAGAAGAAAATCAATCATTTTAATGAGGTATAAAAAAAGTTACGAAATCAATCTCCGGGACAATGGTAATATTACTTTGATAAACTAGACGGAAGCCGCAAATTTTGCAAGGGCCTTTGAACGGTGCGAATAAATCACATGAAATCGTGGTTCAAACGATGTCATCTTCCCGTAACCGCAATGGGCCATAGGTTCGCATACGTAGCCCTAGATATTTGGTTAAATATTAACGATGTCGTTAAAACAACGCATTTGCGGTTCGTTAAAGCGGAGGGCCGCGTTTAACGGCAGCCCGTTAAGGTTCGAGTTCTACGAGCAGTTAAGGCTAAAGTAAGTACTTGCCCGATAGGGAACATAGAAGGCCAATGATTTCTCAAGGATTTTTCTTTACTACAAAGAAATACGACGACGATAAGATTTTTCATTATACATTTTCCAAAGGCGATACGTTCTTTTTTCTTCTTTTCTTTTTTCTTTTTTTTTCTTTTTTCCTTTAACGGTTTTAAAATATCTTACGACGAATCGAAGGTATTTTCTTCTTTTTTTTTTTTTCGTACTACACATTTCAAACTTATAACATCTTTTCTTAATATTTGATATTGACGTGAATCAAGAGACATAACAATGTGAATGAAAATAAAAATCTTTACGTAAATAATAACAGACGAATCTTTTTTATCGTAGCATTATTTAAAACTGTATCAATTGACAAGATTGAAAATCAAACGGTAAAGTTTTCGTTCTAGCGATAAAGAAATAAAGTAATCCTGGCAATAAATCGCAGAGGATTGATCGAAGATAACAGAGAGAAGCGTGCACTCGTGGATGCGTCCTGGCTATCTTGGAAGGTTGAACTTTTATCCGGCCTTGGAAAACTAGTTTCTAAGCAAATGAAGAGTTATCGTTGCGAGAGGATAGTAGATTTTCGAAAGGGACGTTTAGGTAAGAAAGAAAGGAAGAAAGAAGGATAGAGATAGAAAGAATAAAAAAAAAAGAAGAAGAAGAAAACGGTGTCTTTCGATTTGCATCTTTGGGTTGGCAGGCAGCTTGGCACGCTCGTAAATCCATCTTAGCGAAGCTTCTGACCCACTATCCGCACTTGTACTATTATTCTAAGAGCTCGAAGAAAGAAAAGAGAGGGTCTAGAGACGAGTAGCACCGATCCCGTTGGATAACGAGAGCGAAGCGATAAAACTGTTCGGTGGTATGTAAATTGCAGTCTTTTACATATCCGCCAGGTTCACCGGCTCAAAAGAATGGGCCAAAGGCCTGTTAGGGTAGGGTACTTGCGGAGTATCGATGATGGTGTTCTTGTTGGTGGAAGGAAGACGGAGGACGACGGCGTGAGAGTTCCGAGCCGAGATAAAACTGGACGAAGAGTGGAGAGAGAGGTGATATTTTAAGGGTGGCCCGCCCCCTTAGACTCAACCCACCTCAGACTTTCTTAGTCTCGGTGAGTAAGTAAGTGGGTGGACTAGTTAGGATGTGGCGTAGGGACAACGAGCATAAATTCTCGAAAGAGACGAGGGATGACCAGGCTGCACGCGAAGTCCCACGATTCTATTCTGTCTTTATCTCTCTCTCTCTCTCTCTCTCTCTCTCTCTCTCTCTCTCTCTCTTCTTTCTCGCCCTCTTCCTCTTTTTTTCTTACTTTATTCTTTCTTGACCCTCTCGACCCTTTTCAGAAATACTCCGAAGGCTTCATTTCATTCTGTTCCTTTCTTCTTACCACCTTACTTTCGTCGCACGTCAAACCTCTGCGGTAGATTAACCTCCGATTCCTTGTGAAAATAGTTCGAAAGAAAATCGGGCGTATACTTCTTATCAGAGAAAAAGAAAAACGACTCCAAAGAAGAAGAAGAAGAAGAAGAAGAAGAAGAAGAAGAAGAAGAAGAAGAAGAAGAAGAAGAAGAAGAAGAAGAAAAAGAAAAAAAGAGATGGTCGTAGCTTTGAAAGAAGGAAAACAAAAAGAAAAAAATAGAACAAATAAGACCCAGCGATTCCTTCTAAATGTCCAAATGCCTTCCTTGAGATTAATTCCTTGCCAAAGTCCGGCTCAAGAATCTCTACTTTGTAAACTCCAGTAAGGGTCGTGATAACGTCTCCTAGAAGGATGCTTTGGCACGCAGAGGTTGACAGCTCGATGCCACGCTAAAACGTCACCTGGTCGACGTATCCAAACACATTGCTATCGAGTCCGAAATACCAAACCTCGATCTCTCTCATTCTCGACGGGTGATCCCGTTTCGAACATATTTCAAATTCCAAGACACGACCCTAAGAGTCATCTTGACAGTCTTCCGACGTCGAAAATGGCCTGACCGAATTTTGATCGATGTCTCATAGCGTCTGTACTGTCGCGTTTTTAATGATCAATACATTTCTATCATGCTATGGATTCTTTTTCGTTTGTTTGTTTTTTCTATTTAAGTCTAAGGCCAAATATAATTTATCTTTACTTTCTCATCATACATTGTTTTGTTTTGTTTTCTTTTTATTTATTTATTCATTTTTTTTTATTTACTCCTCCTCCCCCATCACTTTCTTGTACACCTAAGCGCAAAGTACGTTTATTGTACTTTATTATTTTTTTCTTTTCTTTTCTTTCATTCGATATCAATTCTCTTGATAGAGTCAATCAAAGAAAATTGATTTAATAATTAGAGGGCTGCGCAAATCGGGGCATGACTCATGTCGCTATTAAAAAGAATTACTCGCGTCTTAGGATGGGATCGTAAAATCATTGTAGAACGATGGCAAAAACAGTGGCGTGTCACCAACCACCATGGAAATGTCTGCCGAGCTCGTCGACTCGCCGCAGTGTTGATCGATGGCCACCCGTCAGTTGGCACCACTTTTAATTAAACCACCCTCAAGATTAGTCCGGCCCCTCTTCTTTCCAGGCTTTCCGTTCCTTATAATTGTTTTAAATCTCACCCTATACCAAGTTGGACGCTCCCTCGGCAGTTTAGTCGAGGAAAAAAAACCGCAAGCCGTCAGGGTGACAGATTCAGCGGCTCTACTGACATTTATAAGATCGTAACAACAAAAGGGTTTCGCATCTTGCATCTTCTCGCACTTTCTTTTTCTAAAGATTTGATTCTCTCTTTTTTTTTTTCATCTTCTTAAAGACTAATATAATTCCGTTTAGGAAAAAAATTTATTACATTAATTTATCATTGTTATGCGAGATGAGAAATAAACGACGAAGTTGGAGTATCTTAAGGAATCAAAATGGAAACAAAAATAAAATGAAAAATAAAAATAAAAAAGAAAAAAAATAAGAATATCCTAACACACAATTTTGATTTAAGTAACTCCTTCTAAAATATCCAACACCGAACATGTTTCACAGGAAGGTTGGACTACCGACGGTTAAAGTTGGGATATCCATCCATAACGGCAGTCCAAATGTTGTAACGGCGCTACCGAGTTAACGGCACCGAGATATACGGTAATTGTACGGTGGCTAACTTACAGACTCCGAATTGCTCCAGGGCTTCAAGTACCTTTCGGTGGTATCACCGACTCTCAACATCCACCTGCAGACGCATCGGTCGAGATAGATGGAAAGACAGAGAAAGAGAGAGAGAGAGAGGGAGGGAGAGAGAGAGAGAAAGAAAGAGAGATAGATATAGAACTCGGCTAGGAAAACCACCCGAGTTTAACATCGACCCTCTTCGCCGTAGTCGAACGCGAGGGAGACGTTCAACGAAGTTCGACCGTCTGCTTTCGAGACCTTTCGTGATTATGTGCAGCCTCGCGGAAAGTAAGTTCTCGATTTCATGATTCGATCGATATTGAACGATCTCGAAATCAAATCTAAAGAGATTTGAACCAATAACACAAAGCATAAAAATTGTCAGATTTGTCTCTATTGGAAATGTTATTTTTCTTTCTTTTTTTTCTTATTTTTCTTTCTTTTTTTCTTTTTTTTTTCTTCTTTTTTTTTTGTTTTTTGTTTTAGAGAGACAATTTCTCAGCCGAAAGAAAAAGATGAACGATATCAGTACTTGCTTTTGAAATATAGAAAAAAAAAAGTAGAAGAAGAAGAAGAAGAAGAAGAAGAAGGAAGAAAAGAAGATTGGTTGTATTATCTCGGTCAAAAGACCGCAAAGGGACCTTTGATCGAAACGGGTAGACAATTTTAGAGTGTAGACCAAAAGGATTTCGAAGATCAAAGAAGGTGCGAGATAGCGGCAGGTTTTTTTTTTCAGAAAAGCTTTTGAGTACGAGTTTATCGGTCAGGACGTTGCCCAGATGGCGGCTCGGCTCGTCTATTTTCGTGTGTACACAGCTCTACCACTCGATTACTCGATCTACCTGTCCACTTAACCAACTTCTTGTCTTTCTCTATACGCGAACGATAGAAATGTTGGATGAATTTGCGCGAACTCGGAGCAATTCGACTGATACTACTGAGGAGTAGTTTGTGGGTAAAAGAGAAAGAGAAAGAGAGAGAGAGAGAAAGAAAGAGAGAGGGAGAGAGAGAGAGAGAGAGAGAGAGAAAGAGAGAGAGATAGAGATAGAGATAGAAATCCCAAGGTAGTACTTACGGGATTAGCCGAGTGCACCTTGCAGTTATAAGTCCAACTGTACAATTGTGAGTTGTTAGATGTTATCTTGTTTTCGACGAACGATGCTATTAAACACGATTAAAAAAATATTTTTTTTTCTATGTTACCATCGAATCTGATATTGCCTCGAGTTAATAAAATAATATATTTGTTTTGTTCTATCAAAAATTAATATTTTTAAACAAGTTGCACACTCCAATATTTATGAAATAATACAATAATATAATACCAATCTATTATAAAATAATATTTCTTATTTCATTCCATCGATTCCTTGAGATTTTCGTATCTCTCATCGAACTATAAACGTTCCAATAATTATCAAACAAAGATGAGAAGATTCAAATGGCAAATCCATGGTATGTAATACACGACTAAAGTTATTCCTATCTCTTGTAAGAGCCCCGGAAATGTTAAAGCCAAGAGTATTTTACTTTGTCATCTCCGGTTCATCCCGACTGTCAACGAGTCTGTATTATGAATGCGAGCCAATTTAAAATTCATTAGAAGGTGCAGAGTCCTCGCCCGGCAACCCCCTTGGCTGTCACTCGAGGAGTTCCTTTTCGCATAGAGAGGGGATAATTGTTCGTCACTGAAGCGATCCGACGAGCTTTTCAACGAGGGAGAAAGACAGAGATAGAGTGTTAGAGAACAACGGCGACGTTCAGCCAATCTCCTCCTCCCTCCTTCCTCCTCCCTCACCCACATCCTTGTTTATTTAAATAATGCACGGGGGTTTCGCTTGAAAATGGATGACTACAAAGCTTCGAAATCCGCTTCGTGGAAACTGTTACGTAGAGTTGCTACGGGAAGGAGAAGAGGAGGCGGAGGACGAGGATGAGGAGGAGAAGGAAGAGGAGGGAAAAAGAGGAGAAGAAAGTGGGGATGGCTCGCTCGTATGACAACGGAGGGGATCCAGCTGCCAAGCGATGGAACATTAGCTGCCAGTTTTCCAAATACTATAGCTTTTCGAGCCCCTTATTTCTTCTTCCTTACGAATTCCCTAAAATTGAAACGAGCACCCTTTCATTTCGTCGGAACAACTTTCTCCGTCGTACGATATCCTACTACTTGACAAGCTTAAATTCGTTCTTCTGTTTCCTCATTTACAGGAAATAACGAAAACATCCTTTAAATAAATCCCCCTTGTCCATTCATTTTGTTTCTTTTCTTCTTTTCGAACAAATTGGAATATTGGGATGAGGTAAATAATTGTTCACATATAATTACTTTTCTGTAAATATTATCTAAGTTAAGTATGGTTCATTTTTCAATTTTTATGGACAATATATACGATTTGAATTAAGAAAATTATATATATTTATATATCGGAAATTAATTTCGGGTGGAGGAGTTAATATCAAAAAAGAGAAATTCGTTCGAGACTAGCGAATCGTCGATATGGAAAAGGGCCGCCCAACGTGAAAGTAAACAGAAGCTCGTTTCAAGGGTGAAGAGTATGCGGGGTTATACGGGGACGAAGGGGGAATGGATCAATCGCACCTTCCGTCCGACGTAGTCTCTTCTTTATAAATGAGAGAAGCGAAGGGGGTGGATTACGGGGACGGGACGAGAGTTTCGAAGGCAGTTCAGATATTCACCGGTTGATTACCGGTCCCGGCTGGGCGAGGAGAATGGGGGAAGGGGAATCCCCCAGAGGACGCTAACTCGACAACTGACAAATTAGCCCGGCGCACCGACGACACTTGCAAAATGGGTCGACAAGAAGGTGGCCCGTTTCGGTTTAAATTCAATGCTACCGCTGCAGTCTCGGACCGATGAGATTCGAAACGACTCGCTCGAATTACTTGCACCTGCAGTCCTCTAAATTGGGATTTAGGCAGTCTGCTTTATTTATCATTCTCATTATTATTAACTCATTCTCCCAACATTAACGATACATAATTGAAATTTAATTAAAATTCTAATTTCCTCTCCGAGCATTTTTTTTTTACAAAAAATCGTGACGAGAGTACTTAAAATTGGCTTGGTGGAATGAAAAAGAAAGAAAGAAAAAAAGAAAACAAAACAAAAAACAAACACAAAAATATAATTTCGTTTGATAAAATCTTCTGGACGATGAAGATTGAGAATAAAACAAAAAGGAAAAAATAAAAAGGAGGAAAAATCATATAAAAAAAGAAAAAGAAGAAGAAAAAGTAAGGATGAATTCGAGGATAAAATACATGTGGTAGCGTTTCGTAAACCCAAACGTCACCTTTAAAGAGTAATACTTTTTAAAGGAGAAAAAAGAGGAGTAAGGGGATTGTTATTCCTGCGGCGTAGAAGCTTCGGTGTCGCTTTCACTAGAGTCGGTTACTGATAAACGAGCGGTTTCACCCCCACGCGTTGCCCCCTGAATGTAAACTCACCCTTCTTCCTCGACACGCTTTAAGCTCTCTTACCATCGCTCCGTTGCTGTTAAGCGAGGCCGCCGTGTAAATCGTTTTCCGACTTAAACGATTGTCGACGACAGACCCGGAATTAATCGTCGTGATTCCGCTCGTCGACTTTCTCGACGTCGAGCGAGAAAGAAGCGCTTAATCATCCTAAAACCGAATACCGTATTATCCGAACGAGTTGTCTCGACAATTTTTATTTTATTTTTTTATCTTTCGTCTCGATCTTAAACGTTGCTCGTATCTATTACATATCGAACGTAATTATGACCTTGAAGTTTTACTCCTCCTTTTTTTTTTTTTTTTTTTTTTTTTTAATCAAAAAGAAAAAAATATTTTCTTTTGTCACTTCAATAGATCCCATTCGTCTAGAAGAAAAAAAAAATAAATAAATAAAATCGATTAATAAAAATTTTTATAACGATTCAAATCTAATAGGAACAATACGTTTTATAATATTAAATGTCGGAACTAACAGCGATACAATATATATACATGGATAAAGATATGATCTATCCTTCCCTTTCTATCTCTTATGTTAGAGTTACCAAATCAAGAAAGATTTTGACGAACATTCGTCAAGATGAAAGAATAAGAGTGTGAGAAGATTTAGTAGTAAAGACGTAGAAGTAGACGTTCTAAGCGACGAGTCACACGAAAAAGAGGCGCCTTTCGTGTACGTGAGTGGCCAAAGGTGGAACGTCACGTTTCTTTGGGTCGTATCCCATGGGAACGATGTCTCAAACGAACACGGGGGACCCATGTCGAGGCACCTGCACCAAAATTCCACGAGAGAAAGATGAGGAGGAAAAGGGTAGGGTAAAAGGGAGGGGAGAGAAAAAGAACAAGAGAGAGAAAGAGAGAAAGAGAGAGAGAGAGAGAGAGTAAAAGAAGAAGGAAATATTGGCTCGCGTGATAACCTTTACCTATAAGGACAAAACTTTTTCTGATCTTATGGCGTAGCCAAGCTCGCGCGATAACTTTGTCATAGCCAATTTATACAATTGGCATGGCACGCCGCTATTTGGCACTGGGGATTCACGAATTTATGGCTAATGTCCCGCATGCTCTGCTCTCTGGATGCCGCTGCCCAAGAAATAACTGGCAAAGCCGAGAAAAAGAAAACGAAAAATAAATAAAGGGGCTGTGATCACGTATCTTCTAGTTCTTGCTTCCTAAGACTTTCTCTTAGGTTTTCTCACGATACCAAGGGACGAGAGATTCGAATGAGATAGACAGATAGATAGATAGATAGATAAATAGATAGATAGATAAATAGAAAGAGAGAGAGAGAGAGAGAGAGAGAAAGAGAGAGGAGAGAGAGAGAGAAAGAGAGAGAGAGAGAGAGATTGATCGTACATCAAAACTGTGCTACTAGGATACCTATTTTAACGTACAAATTAAGATATCTTAAGATATTCTCTATGGTACGTCTATTTTAATTACAATATCTTAATGTCTACCTTAAAATACTTTTTTTAATATCTTATCTCACTTTCTAATAGCTAATATCTTACAATTAATGGTTATGTAAAGTAGATACTTCAAATTACCATAATCATTTCGATGAAAAATTAATTTCTTTTCTTCAACGATATCTTCGAACAAATAAAACATATACACACTCATATATGTTTGTGTGTGTGTGTGTATGTGATTTTAATTAGCATGATATTAATAAAATTATGACGGATATTAATTACCGATATAGATATATAATAATTATGTATATAGAATTTCGAAACAGAACTCGTCATAACGGAGAAATAATTAATATCGATCCTGGAGAGACTGGTAGAATGATATGGGATTGCAAGGACGCTTTGGTTTGATTATACCAAGGGTAACAAGAATAAGAGAGAGTGAGAAAGAGAGAGAGAGAGAGAGAGAGAGAGAGAGAAATTCACCCTTATGCATAACATCCCTTGGATTGTCTACATCGTTCTAGCCAATTGGTATTCAGCCTGGCGATCCCCTTAGAACGATGTAACAGCATCGTGGACATGTGTCACCTAGAACGATTTCAACTTGGTACGAACCGGAAATAGCTGTTTAAAATTGCATCGAGGGTCTCCCGTTAAAGGCACGTGCGCTTTTTTTAATGTCTCGACGAACGTTCACGATAATGTCCTTTAAGCTTTTATTAACGGCGGTCCATGTACGTGGCACGAATCGTCATTGCCATTCTCATGCGACATTATGTGTGATCTTACCTTTATCCCGATCCTTTTATCAAATGATAGGTTAAGATAGTTAAATTCTTTAAAAAAAAATAGAAAAATAATATATGAAAAGTTCAATATAATGTATCAAATATTACATTTTCATGTAATGTATTAAACATGTCTATAAATATTTATATATATATATTTTTTTTTTATTTCATATATGTATATATGAAATAAAATTTTATTTACTTGATCAATATTTTTATTAATTAATGATAAATATTTTGTAAAATAAATGATCGATATATATATATTAATATTTTGATTAATATTAAATAATTAAGTGTCAGATTTAAGCAACTCATATTCCATACTGATATTTTATTATAAATATTTATTTGAAATACTGATTGAATAAATAATATGCTACAAGAAATATATATATATATATATATATTCGTTTTCGTAGATAATCTAATATATGTGACATTATGTGGATAACTTTTAAGATCCTAGACGTAGCGTTTAATGTCCTCACTTCAGATCGATAAGAAAACCGTCCAACGGAAAGCGAAGTGTCCATTATGGCATTAACTTTGGCAGAGGGGCTTCCTACTTTTCCCGAGGGAGGAAAAGTTTTGGCAATGATTAACCGAACGCGGTTTCTCTTCTTCTTCTTCCATCAATCGATAGAAGTGGTCTCGCTTGATTTGTTGTTCATAATTATCAAAGAGAGTTTCTTCTTTCTTGTTTCGTAAAATATATCTATACCTATTTATTTTGAATGTTCCTTTGCGAAAGATTTAATTTATCTAATTCCTTCCTCTTTGTTTTGTTTCTTTTTTTTTTCTTCGACGACGACATCTACAGATGTTATATGGAACGATGATAAAGATAGGATGAAAAATAAAATATTAACGAAATCACGTTTTCGCTCGATTCAACAAACGAAAGTGGCAGCGACAAAACAGCAAAGGAATGACATAAAGCAAACAGTCTAGCGAACTTCTCTCGACACGGTCTTTTTTTCTATACAAAAAAAAATAGTCCTCGATAAACGAGCATAATTTTCGACTGATTACCTTCCAAACAAAATTATACCAGTAAAGTTAATAAAAAAGAACAAAAAGAAAATAAAAGAGGCAAAATGTGCGCGCTATTATCATCGACAAGAAGCACTATGTTTCTTCGGCATCACAAGCTTCCAATAGGATTCATGCAAAACATCTTTGGATCTACCTTTAAAAAAAGCTTTTCGACAAGTTAGTCATCGTGAATGCGAATAAAAGTTCTTTTTCTTTTTCTTTTTTCATTTTTTTTTCACACGAATTTTATATACAAATTTTGACCTATTTTCTCTCTCTCTCTCTCTCTTTCTCTCTTTCTTTCTCCCTCTTTCTCTTTCTCCCTCTCTAAATCGCAGCTTCCATTCGAGATAAGGAGGATAATAGTTCATCGAAGAAGACTAGTTTTCTAACGAAATTAAAAAATATCTTTAACAAATCAGGTGAGATATTTGATTAAACGTATATAAATATTTAATGGGATTTTCGAAAAAAAAAGAAATTAAATATCGATATTTTATGAGAACTACGATAATTTTCTTTTTTTTTTTTTTTTTTCTTGACAATAAAATTAACAATAGAGGTTCAGTTCTAAACTAAAAATTTGTAGACAACATCAGCAACGAAGTTCACGACAAGATCGCATATCTTCAATCGGCATTCTCACAAACTGTATATTTAGAGAATAAATTTTTCGATCGGCAAATGAATCACACTTTGGAATCGAGAATGAACAATGACGTTAACAGAGATTTCACGAATATCAATGAACAGACACGAACTGCCAAAAGAATCGAGAATATGTTCGCTTACGATCTAACTGGAATGACCTTGAAAGGAAATCCTGCGATTTTTATGATGAACGATCTTTGGAATAACGAATTTGACAATTTCTATCGATTGATGAAATTTGAAAACTGTATCAACGATTCTCTAATCTTTATTAATAATTGTTCGAAAAATCAATTCGATATGGATCCAAGGAATCAATATCATTTTCCAACACGAACAAGATCGCTTTTCGGCTGTGGTACGTTTCTTCATAGTTCCATCCATGAAGATCATGGAGAAGCTTTAAAAGCGATAAATTTCATTCCACGAAGTCCGAAACCACCTATAAGAGAACCTAATATGCCTGAAAAACGTGATAAGAAAGATAAGGGAAAGGAAAAGAAAGAAAAGAAACCCGTAATTCGTACTTTAGATCGTTACGTTAAAACGTCGAAACATTTTCTTAAAATAAATATCGGAGAGAGTACACAATACGTAAGCAATCTGGCTATGGCACGTACTCCAACGATCTATAATTCGAATATGTCCATTGGTAAAAGATACGTGTCCTCGGGAACGAACAAGTTATTCGAAGATACGGCTACGTCGAATCTTACGAACATATCAAACAAAACGGTAAATATCTTTCCGAAGTCTGATATACCTTCTGATAATTTAGTTTTATCGTTCGATAAGAATTATCAAGCAGCCGATGAGAAAGTGAATGAAAGGGATAAAAACGAAACGGCGGAAGCAATGGAAGATTCCGTATTGAGCAACGACAGTGAAATATCCGCGTGGCAAACTTTGGTCGATAAATCGAAACCACCGCCCGAGAAAAAGATCGAGCAAGAATTGGTAGAGTTACAATTGGATAAGGTATCCATTCGTCCGGAACCACCGATACCTAAATTGGACGTAGAGATGGTGAAACCTTTGAATACTGAGATAAGAAACGAAGATGATTTTATAGAAACGATGAATACTGATCGCAAATCAACGCGAGCTACGGAAAACACTCGAACTTTGGAAAACCATAAAGTTGAGAACAGAAAGTATCACACGGTATCGAATGCGAAAAAAAGATTTTATAGGAAAAAAGATAAATTTCAAGTAATCCTGATTAACAGAAACTTTAGCAAGTCTCGTTCTCCTTCGAACACGGATCCTGAAAGTGCTCAACGATCTAACACTCAAAACCAGCAACTTTCTATAACTAAAGTGCAATCCGATCAGAATGCTTTTGCCAGATCGTCCGCCAGGGAGTCGGAAAATACTGACGAAGGTACTTCGAATGAGAGCAAACGATCCTCGTTATCTACTGACTTTCAATCGGGAAATCGCAAACATGACGAGGAAACGACTGTTAACTTCACTCAAACTTTTGATGCGGTAGACGGCGAACGAGTGATTTCTTTGAATCACACGAATCAGGGTGATGCACGTTTGCCAACATCGGTTACGATTTCGTCACGGCCTAAACAAGAATTGAACGATAATCGATTGGAGAATGATATTATGAATAGCAAAGACAGTCACGAGTATTCTTATTCGAATATGAACGTGGCGACTCACGATGAGTATCCCTATACCTGTTTCGATGAATCTTGTATAGATGAAAATAAATACGTTGATTCTAAAAATGAATTAAATCAAAATGATAATCACGATTCGATTGAAAAACAAATGACAGAAGTTTTAACGAAGGAAAACGAAGAAAGCAAAAAAATTGAAATGATAACCAATACGAATGATGACTTTGTTCGTATACCGGGTGACCCTTATCCATATAGTCGAGAACACTTCAAGAAATGGCGATTACCACGTAAGAAGACGTTTGAGGATACGATTTTAAAGACGTTGCAAAATAAATCAGATTTAAAGAAGATATCGGATAACACTGAACCTCATTCGTCGCAAATTCTTGGTTCATCTAGTGTAGGAAATTTAGAGGACTCTAAGAATTCCTCTATTCAGAAGGAGAAGCAACCGATCAGAGAGATGTCCCATGATTCCCATATTCATGACAAGTCGTATCACGTTATGTTGACTGATAATGTTGAAAATGAAAATCGTTCGAAGAAATTAAAGAAAAATCGTCATTCCATAAAATCTAACAATAGGAAGTTCTATGTTTCCTCTTTCGATCAACAAATAGTTCCTGAATGTCTTCGACGTGGCGTTAACAATCAAGATTCAATGAATAAAATTGACCTGGGAAAGTTAATGGAACAAGTTTCTGGAAATGAAAAATTAATGAAAGATGATGTGTCTCGCCGAGAGAATCATCGTTGGATTCGTTCCGGCTTCCGGTGAGTATTTACCCCGGGTCCTTGTACGTAAATTTTTGTTCTTCCTTTTTGTTTCTTTTTTTATTATTTTTCTTTTTTATTTTTAATTGACGATCCATATTTTTTTACCATTACTGCTCGTTAATTAGCTCTGTAATTTTTTCGTTTACTTTAATCATCGTTATTTATCTGTATAGAACCCGGAGTAAATAGTCGCCGGAACATAGATTTTTTGATGAAAAAAAATTATTTCGGGCTAGTCAAATTACAAAATATAAATATATATATATATATATATATATATATATATATATTTATATATATACATATAATTAGTTAATACGATAAAAATTTTGCGTTAAAAAATTCATAAAATTTTGACGAATATTATAATCGATTTTTTTTTATTCTTCCTCGCAGAGTCTCAGAATCAGAAGGAGCAGGCGGAAGAGCATAATACGTCCAAAAGTAAAAATACCAACGATCAACATTCATCACAAGCAAATGAAAAGAACAATCAATTCGTCGTGGTAAAGGACATTCTCAGTACTCCACAAAATAATAAACACCTGCTCGAGGAAAGGTTTCATCCGGACATTAATCAATCACAAATAGTTCTCGAAAAAGCAGAAACTGAAAAAAAAGGTGTTCCAAAGAATAGTAAGTTAATTGGTTTGATTTCTTTTTTTTTTTTTGTTATTTCTTTTATTTCTATTTTTTTGTCAATAGCCAATCTAACGAAAGAAATCAATTTTTTGTTTTAGAAATCAGCAAATTGATAGAGGGACACAAATTTACGACGGCTACCTCTGTGAAGAAAGAAAAAGAACTAGAGACTGTCACCCGAATTGAAAATGCATCATGTGATTATCCGATTATCGTTTACGCGTAAATTATTGTTCGTTATCTTCTTTTTTCTATTTCCTTGCGAAAAACTTTTTGATAAATAGAATACCTGTAAATTAAAGATTACTATATTAATCGATGTACTATTATTACCGAATAGAATATCATTTGTAAATTATATTCAAAGTGATGAAACAAAGATCGTTGGACGTAAATATAGATCATTCTTTATATTATCAACTTTTATTTTAGCCATGAATACAGAGGAGTTTAAAAGGATTTACGAAATGAAAAATTATTCGTACCTTAAATCCGAGGAGTTCAAGCATACAAAACCGATTAAAATCATTAATCGAAAATCTGGAAAATTTGTCTTGGATGAAGATGATAATAATAATACGACTTAATTTTAATTGATTTCATATTTGAAGTTGCTTATCTAAAAAAAAAAAAAAAAAAAAAAGAAAGAAATCAAATCAAATTAAATCGAATCGAATCAAATCGAATCAATTCATTAAATTTTTATTGATTGTATCGTATCAGCTGTTCTCATATCCAAATTGTATCGTTACGAATATGATGACCAATAAAAACCTAACAATAACGAACGATCTAATCTTAATGTTATTTTTACACGTTTTATATACAAATTTCTTTTTTATCGCTATAAAAAAAAAAGGTAAATATAAAATAAATTCGAGAAAGAAGTCGGTTCGATATTTCCGTTTCTTTCAATTGTTTCTGAACGATGACAGTAACGGTAGTTATTCCTCTTTAGTCTGACATCGATCTGGCGCGATTTAGTCTGACGCGATATATCGGTAAATAAATCCGTATAACGTCATCGTAATCGGACGACTTTTAAACACCGATATAGAGAGAAAGAAAAAGAGAAAAAATACAAAAAATAAAAAAGGAAGAAGGAACCAAGAGATAAGAAAAAAGAAATAGAAATACATTGCGATACCGGTTAATACACAACGTCTTAATAAACAATTCGTCATCGATCTCGAGTAACCTCCTGATAATTATTCATTGCATAGGTTAGACTCACGAAAAAGCTTCGTTTCCTTGGTAAGTAAGTACTTATCGAATACTTGAAAAAAAAAAAAAAGAAAGAAACTATAAGATATCCAGGGAGTTCGTTTTAAGGGAAGGATCTAATAGAGCTCCGTGAAATTATCCTCGTTCATTGGCACGATTGCCTTGGCACGTACGATTAAAACCAGATCGAAGGGTTCGATCTCTCGTATCCACCAAATTGCCGTATACGTGGGGTGGTTGGGTGCATCTTAAGAACCCTTTTTTGCTCTCTTTTTTTAGAAAAAGAAAGAGATAGAGAGAGAGAGAGAGAGAAGATTCGCATTAATCCTGATCCGGCACACCTGTCGAGTAGAAGAGTCACGCTTACTCGCTACATCTTCTCTTCTTCCGTGGCCAGACACGTGTACTTATAGTTCTTCTTCTTCTTCTTCTTCTTCTTCTTCTTCTTCTTCTTCTTCTTCTTCTTCTATCAACCAAAACCCTCTCTTCTCTTCTACTATTTTACTTGTTCTTCTTTTGGATTTCTCATCATCGAACGAACGAACTTTATCGGAATAAATTCGATGCGTGTGTTGCCGTGCCGTTTTAACGGTCACGAAAGAGCTCCAATGTAACCACTCGTAGAGGTTGTTATTTAAAGGCAACACGATCTCCAAATTCAAAGACCTATCTAATCATTCAAATCGCGGGCGTCCTGCCAGTCTAATCGCCCTCGTATGAGCATGCCCGATGATTCTTCGGAGGCTTTTACTTACGCTTTCCAGTCCCAAGGCCTCGTAACAAGTAATAAAAGCAAAGTTGGCAGTAATGCCAGACGCAGACACTGTGGTCCCGATTATTTCCTTCTTCTTCATCTTCATCTTCGTTAAATAGAAAGAGAGAGAGAGAGAGAGAGAGAGAGAGAGGGAAATAAGTAAAGAGAGATAAAGTTGGTTCCAGCTGATCATCAAATTAAACAATTATTAAAGTAACAAATTATTAGTATGAAATCATAATCAAATGTCAATGTGCGATAACACACATTGATCTTTTTATATCGTTGAAATCTTTTCGATTATAAAAAAAAGGAAAAAATCAGACGAATCGTCTTCCAAATTTGGAAACGTTTAAAAAAAAACTTCACCATCCATAAACATCTATATATGCACACATATAAAAGTTTATCAGAGTTTAATTTCCTAATTTAATCGTGGATAAAAAAAAAAAAAGTAAAGAAACAGAAAAAACGATATAAAAGTCAAAGACTCTTTTTCAAAACGGATATATGTAACTATGTGATATTTCGATGTTAGTTCGTACTCGATTGGCGTTGGTAGCAAAGATGCTTTTATTTACGACTAGAATCGTTGACTGCTCCAAGTTCGCTCCTCCTTGACCCTTCCCCCCTTTTTCTCTCTTTCCTTCTCTCTCTCTCTCTCTCTCTTTCTCTCTCTCTCTCTCTTTCTCTCTCATTTTCTCTTTCTCGTTCTCACTGGGGTTAGAACGATCCTATCTCGACGTAGCCGCGGATCATTCCCTACGGAGTCCCTTGCACCATAAAAGATCGCCCTATGGTTGTATATTACTCACGCCAGCGTGTTTTCACTTGGCGCGGCGATCGGTGCCGATATCATAACTCCTTGTCGTACCGCCGTTCGAGCAGCAAATCTACCCGACGACGACGACGAAGCTCTCTCACCCCACCCGCCCCCTCTTCCCTTCACCTTTTCTCTTTCTTTCTCTCTCTCTCTCTCTCTCTCTCTCTCTCTCTCTCTCTCTATCTGTTTCTCTCTCGTTTTCTTTCTTGGTAGCGATAGCAATTCCGATATAACAACGATTCTTCGTGAGACGAGAAGAGAAGACGCTCATCGCGATTAGATAATATTTCCCTTTTTTAATATACTACCTCGAAATGTCAAACCAGATTTCTTCGAATCTTATTTGGATTCTTTATTTCGAACGAATCTTAAAAATAATCAAAAATATCTCGTCAGATTGAGTGTATCTATCCAAGAAAAGAAGTTCTTCATAAGATATATGACTATATCTGAAAAGTCATACAAAAAATAAGAAAAATAAACAAAAGAAAGAAAAAAAATTAAGACCGTTCGAATCGTCATATTTGTTCGAATTCGTCAAATCTTTATCGTTATACTCACTTACACTATAGAAAATTCGTAATTTAATTAGGAAATAATTTCATACAAATTGTTCATCACGAGGACTCCCTTTAAGACTACTTCAATCGATTCTAGTAACACACGTTATTCAAATTTTCTTAACATTTCTAAGCCGTCCCATATGGTTTTAGATCGACCTTCGTTCGGTAGGCAAACGAAAGTAATCTTTGGTAGTTCAAAAATCTTTTGGTTGCTCTTATAACGAACGATAATCCAAGACGGTGGGCGACCATTCCTGGCACGGGACACCAAAATAGATGGTTTACAGCTTCCCTTAAATACGTCAACGTTTATGCGTGAATTCCCGAAAGTAAATCGACGAAGAATGTTTTCGTACGACGGCGGCCCGTCACGAGACGAAGCCAACTTAAACGCTGAAAGGCCTATGTAGTACGTGCTACGAAATCGCCCTGGTTATTATTAATATCGCATGGAAGAGAGAAAGACAGAGAGAGAGAGAGAGAGAGAGAAAGAGAGAGAGAGAAAGAGAGAGAGAGAGAGGAAAGAGAAAGGGAAAAATAGAGCTTTGTTTACGATGTCGCGGCCTTTTAGACGTAGTAACCTTTTAAAGGGTTCGATAGAAACGATCTCCTTTCGCGTCTTTCAAACGTAGTAACCTTTTAAAGGGTTCGATAGAAACAATCTCTTTTCGCACCTCTTTGACTTACACGTATCAATATCGTTTGCGATTTTTAAACGATTTTCTTCTTTTGACAATTGTATTCATTCGTTTTCATATAGATATGTCTTCTGACGATTTTTGAAAACTCTTTTCTGTTTTTTAACTAATATATATTGTACGTTAAAACATATAAAATAACATAGTAAATGTTTGAAATGATCGAATTGAGAAAAATCATTTCAATTTATGTGTATATATATATAATAGACTTTTCAAACAATAAAAATGACTTAACGATTTTTATCGACACATTCGATGTTTTATAGAAATAATCAAGTTATGAGTGATCGTTTCAAATTGCATACGTTGAATATTTCTTGGCTAATAATATAAGATACGAATTAATTATAAAAATCAATTTTAATCGATAATTTCTACAATATCCGATTTATAATCATTCTTTAATACGATCGTGTTAAGAGAAATCGTTTTAAATTAGATAGGATGAATATTTTGTCTTATTTATAATTGAATAAGAAAACGTATTAATTATAGAAATTATCTAATGATCTTTATCGATAACTTTTCATGTTTTACGATATCATTGTTTATAAATTTGTTGGAATAATTTTAAAGAACAATGAGTGGAAGTCCCTATTAAGAGCTTACCAGTTTAATGAGAGAAAGATAATCGTGATATATGCGATGAAATGCGAGTGTTCAGCAGGCATGCCATCAGGCACATGATATCGTTTTCCGAACATTGCTGTTACGCACACGGTATAAGCAGAGTTGTCAATTATCCTACCATTGTATTGTTACAATTACGATGGGGCTCGTGGATTAAAACGAACATAATACCAACTAGATCATTTTCCGATAATGCCGTTATGCAACACCAGAAACGCCAGGATAAACGGCGAACATAATAGCAAATGCGTTTATTGCAACTGTAATTGCACGTCCTTTTCTGATCGAACTTGTCCCAATTAAATCGAAGTATCGTTTCATCGAATAGCGTACAAACAAATCTTCGATTTAGAATACTATTCGATCGGCATAACAATACTTATTTAAATTATTATTAACATATTTTCAAATTTCTTTAAGGTTTAAAAATGATTAATTTAAGTCGATTAATAAAATTTGTCCAAAAAAAAAAAAAAGAAAGAAAAAAAGCAAAACAAAAAAAAACACGCAAAGGAATGTCGACAAAAAATTTATACGTACCCATTGCCCAAAGTAATTAAAATAAAACCGAATGATCATCGATGAAAAATGATTTTAGAAATTTTTTCAAAATGATTTTCGTCAACTCGAGATCTCGATTATAGCTTCTCGAAAGAAATCGAAAGAGATTCGAGAGGAATAAATGGACGTCATCGGAAAGAGAATCGAGGGGCTGACGTTGCAAGTCACCCCTCGATCGTTGGTTACAACGAGGCCTCTCTTCTTCGTCGTTGTCGTAGTCATAGTCGTAGTCGTCGTCGTCGTCGTCGTAGTCGTCGTCGACATCGTCGTTGTCATCCTCCAGTCGTAGTAGTGACATTACAAAAAATCACGAAGCCGCTTTCCGGCCGGATATCTTTCAATTACCCGTTAATATGATAGGCGGTGGTCGTTGTTGCAAGTCAGCACCACGTCGTTGTGCGCACACACAGAAATCTCACATATATACAGGCAAACACGAAAACATATGTGTATCTATATTTAATGCATACATACATATGGATATGTATATATAGAAAGAGAGAGAAAGAGAGATAGATAGATAGATAAAGAGAGAGAGAGAGAGAGAGAGAGAGAGAGAGAGAGAGAGAGAGAGAGAGATGTGTGTTTGCGAGCCACGAATGATTAATCGACGTCAACCGCAGACCTCGCTGTATAACCTCAGCTGGAATATCGTCGAATTCGTTGACACGTCGATCTGCGGTTTACCGAAACGCGTTGCGCTCGTGTATCTATTTCGAGTGCACAAATTCGATCGGATTTAACGGACCGAGTGCCCAACGTTCGAATAAACGAGTTTCCAACTTGAAGATGAAACGATTCGTTTCTCTCAATCCCCGATGAATGTCCGAGTGATTTTTAAATTGAAAGAAGGAAAAGAAGAAAAAAATCAATTTTCAAATTTGTGTCAGATCGTTAATTTTTTCCGATTGATGTTTCACCGAAATTATTTTTACAGTTGAAAGTTACATATTCTTTCTTTTCCTTTTTTTTTCCTTTTTTTTCTTTTTTTTTTTAAGTAACATTTAGTAAAATTCATATTTAGTGAAATCTGATTTTTTTTTCTTTTCTTTTTTCTTTTTCTTTCTTTTTTTTTTTTTTTAACAAATCACCGCGTATTATCGTTCTTATACGAATGAAAATTACCAGTTGTGCCAGTATCTTTGCATCGATAATCGAATGGCTCACACGCAAATGGCGGCGAATGCAAAAGAGTAAATTGCCTATTTCGTGTATCATCGTCTTAGCCGCCTCGGTGGCACGTTCCTGCAATTTCGTCTTAACGTGTCTATGATCCCCGTAGAAAATGCGTAATCTTCTTTCCCTTTCCTCCATCTAAATTGATCTCCTCCCTTCTCTTCCCTTTTTTCTTTATTTTTCCTTTCCTTCTCTGTCCTCGTCTTTGTGCTAGAATTCCGTCTAAATAACGTACCAATTTAACCCTTGTAAGAATTGACATAAAATTGTCCAATTAAATCTATAAAATTGACATTGTTCTTAAGGAAATTCTTATCGGATAATGATTAAGTAGTTATTTACAATTGATCGAAATAAAAAATGTTAAAAAATAAAAGTATACATGCATATATATATATATATATATATATATATATATGTATATATAAATCATGATAATCGATTCTAAAGAAAAAAAAAAAAATCATGAAAATGTTTCTATCACGAAATATTCGTATTACCGTAGCTATGAGATGATCTTAAATCTTTTTTCGAGGATAGCAATATAACACGAAAGGTTCATCGTCATGCTAGCTCTTGATGTTGGGACGTGATGTCGAATTTTCACGCGTCCTTCGTCCCGAAATCGTTTTCTCGTTATTGAAAAAAAGGAAAAGAAGAAAAGGAAAAAAGAAACAAAAAAAAATACTAGAGAGCATCGATATAAGCGCAGCAGTTCCCTCGAAGATATTAATTGTATCCCATGATGAACGAATGTTCGAACGTACGCGTATGTAATCGGAACGGCGGCGAATGGATGATCGAACGATTCGACTTTGATTAAGCCAAAGACGACGTTGATTTCGAAGGGTGGCGCTAATAATTTTCTTTGAGTAAAAGAAAGCAAGGGGAAGAAAGAAAATATATATCACTCTAATGGAACCGAAGATCTTTATGTTCGAAGTTCAGACTTTTGTAAGACGCGATCAATGAACAGAAAGCTTTCGAGAGCTTTTAATGAATCGTTCGCATGACATTTTATCTAATAATCATGCGACAAAATTTTTTTTTTTTTAAATCATTGATAGAAAAATCTCAATCGATTGTTACATCGATAAATTTGTCTCTGAAATATAATCACTAAGTATTTAATTCAGCTTTAAATTATATTAAATCAAAATATCCTTATTTCGTTTTTACAATATCAAAAAAAGAAAAAAAATGAAGAGAAAGAAAATAAAATAGGAGAAAACATTTATTACGAAGTTACTTCGATTATTTGAAAATTATTATATATATATATATATATATATATATATATATATATATATATATATACTTCTCATTAATGAAACGAACCGTTAATATACAGCGAGTGACAATTTGCTATGATTAGCATCAGCTTTGTGTAATATTAAGCAAAACATCTCTCTTAGGTTGATTCTGAATGGCTGAGAACCAAACAGACATTTGCCTAACGCGTAATGGCATAATTTGCCTAAGGGTTTAATCACATCGTTGTTATTTAGTTGTCCAACGGACTGGAATAAGCTGATCGTGTCTCAGACATCCCCTTCGCTGTACTACTTAACGTCCGCAAGCCTAACTATTCTCTGTTAAATGGTAAAATCATTTGAGTAGCAGCTTACTGAATCGCTACGTCGGTTTGGATCGTCGATCGACGGTATCTATTTCTTCGCATTTTCGTTTGAAATAGATCAAGAAATCTAACGATTCAAAAAGAGTTTATTAATACGATCTTATGATACATAGACGAAATATTACGAACAAATGTTCGCAAAAACATTTGATTATGATTGTAAGGTATTATAATAATAATAATAATATTAATAATAAATTAATAAAAATAATAATAATAATAATAATAATAATAATTATTATTATTATTATTATTATTATTAATGTTAATATTATTATAATAGTTTATTTCTTTGAGTTAAAATATACAATTTATATTCGAAAATAATAGATTCCATCATATATTTCCAAGAAACGAAGTTCTGATAAATAGTAGAAACATTAAGGAATGAAAACTTAACAACTGTTATTCGCTGCTTTTGTGGATACGTTTAAATCTTCTACGAGTTTAGCAAAAGCCTTTCGCAATAACCCATATAGAACGCAAGAGACGACAAAACGAACTACTCCTTTTATCTTTCAACGAAAGATCCCCTGTAAACAAATTGTTCTCCAAACTGAACTCGCTAGCAAAGGCGTTTTCTACGAAAGGATAGCCGTTTCTTCATATCTCTCTCTCACTCTCTCTCTCTCTCTCTCTTTCTCTCTTTCTCTCTCTGTCTCTCTCCTTCTCTTTCACAGTTAAAAGAAAAAAAAAAAAGAAAAGAAAAGAAAAGAAAGAAGAAAGAAGAAGAAGAAGGAAGCCTTGGAAGCGATTCCGTGTCTCTCCGTGTACCTATAAACAAATGCCGTGTTAACATCGAAATATCTGGCAGCCTGGAACAGCTGTTGGCAACGGGCCTCTGTTGACATAACTTTGACAAAGTCGTTGACAAAGTTCCCGTTCTGAGCTTTTTACGCCTTTGGGACCATTAAAAGCTGATAAATCTTTCGGTCCCTACGTTCGAACCTACTACGAAAAAGAGAGAAAGAGAGAGAGAGAGAGAGAGAGAGAGAGAGAGAGAGAGAGAGAGAGAGAATGCTCGACACTATTTTCATCGTTCACGTCGCCGTTGTCGTTGAATTCAACGATGCGAGTCAACGATGGCAGCTTGTGAAAATATCGAGAACGTGTGTGTGTGTGTGTGTGTGTATATCTCTCTCTTTTTATCTAACTCTCTTTCTTTCTCTTTTTCTATAACTTCGACCGGATCTACGGGACGTTTGTCAACTCGCTAACCATTGGAAGCAAACAAACGTTTCTCACCAGCAGCCGTTAGACGACACACTACTCGTGCGCACGCGCGCCTATTACACAGCCTTATTAATAGCTCGAGTAATGAAATCTTCCTTTCGCGTGCACGGTAATGGATGCTCGACCAAGAGCGACCGATATCGAAGAGTCGTCTGGCACTCTTTCGAGCTTAAGATATTTATGTACATATTTATATTATACCGTTCCCCACTCTTCTCCATTACCATCACCGTCCCATTCTGCTATATTTTTTCGAATATTAATTTCTTTCTTGTTCATTTGTCTTACGTATTATGTATTTATTTTATTCATTTCTCTCTCTCTCTCTCTCTCTCTCTCTCTCTCTCTCTTCTTTTCTTTTTCTTTTTTTTTTCTAATGAACTAAGAAACGTTCGGATTTTTAAATTATTTCTTTTTTATTTTTTTTTTATTTTTCTTCTTTCTCTTTGTTCGTGCAAAAAAGAAAATAAACCCAAGTGCAAATC
>NC_140818.1:1450000-1460000 GCF_050613455.1 Vespa mandarinia | reverse complement strand
CTATTAATAGGCATGTATCGTAAGTACGTGTATCCAAGAAACGTTATTAGCATTATCCGGGGAACCGTTTCTGAGCAATAAGAAAGAGAAAGAAAACAGGTTAAGCTCTCTTTACTAACGTAGACGGTAGTGTCATCATCCCAGCACAGACGACTAACAACCGAGAGGAGAAAAAGAAAAAGAAGAAGAAGAAGAAGAAGAAGAAGAAGATCGGTTTACATGAATCGAAAAGGTCGCCTTATAGCTTGCTAGTGTCTAACTGTCAGGGATAAGGACTGAAATAACAGAGACGCATTAGCGACGCGAGGATCAAAGTGCGAAGTGCATGAGTTGGAAAGGAAAGGAGGAATGAAGGAGGTATGAAGGAGGAAGAGGAGGAGAAGGAGAATAAGAAGAAGATGAAGAAAAGGAGTGAGGAGGGCAGGGGAAAAAAGAAAGAAAATGAGAAGAAAAAACGACGAAAATAGGGAAGCCACCCAGGCTGTCGTGCCGTGAGTTTAACGCGTGCGTTAATGCCTGTCGGCCAGCCTGGACCTCGTCCTCTATAATTAGCCTGTATTGTGTTACTCACGAGCGGATTATTGCGCTCATAAACCGCTCATAAAGTTTTTCGTCCACGACGAACACGACGAAGAAGTTTGTTGTCCCTCTACCCACGTGATAAGCCCGACTGTGATATACAAGATTAACATTTTTCTATGATTTCTGATAATGATCCAATCAAATAGCTTATCTTCATTTTTATCATTATTATTACTGTTGTTTTTGTTGTTATTGTTTTTGTTGTTGTTGTTGTCGTTGTTGTTGTCGTTGTTGTTGTTGTTGTTGTTGTTGTTGTTATTGTTATTGTTGCTGCTGTGTTGTTGTTGTTGCTGTTATTAGAGTTATGATCTATGAATAATCGTATCGAGAAATCTTCACGCATACCAATCATAAGTTATACTGTTATTATTGATAATAATATTTGAGACTTGTCAGATGTAACATGTGTATCTATTTATATATATAATTAGTATAATTAGTACTGAAAGGTATAGAAATGTTCGAAACATTTAGATCAATCTGATTAATCACATTAAGTTGGAAGAGTGTATTCTTCTATCAAAATTGCATCGATCAAATTCATAAAAAATTATCCAAATTATACGAAAGTTGGAAACAATAAAAAAGGAAAAAAAAAGAGAAGAAATAAAAAACCTAATAGATTTCAAAGAGAACATCGAGAGATAATGGCTCAAACTATTTAGGCGGGACAATATTTGATCGATTTATCTGAAAAGAAAAAGAAAAGAGAAAAGAAAAAAGAAAAGAAAGAAGAACAAAAAGAAGGGAAACGTTCTATCGTTCGAAGGAAAAAGAAATTAAGGTTGGACTCGAAATAAGAGGACTGGTCTATCGGTCGTAAGCTCGTTAAGGTTCTAGTGAACGTAAGATAGTACAACGTCCGTGTCTACGTTCACGTTCACGTTCACATTTACGTCGTCGTAGTCGTTTTGTCCCACAGTGGGATTTCAGGAAGCGTGTGTTCGCGGGTAATAAAGTCGCTCGGTCTCGGTCAGAAGAACTCGTGGGTTTTGTCCTGTACCGATAATGGCCACACTTCATCAAGGAACCACACCATCGGTCCTCTCTTTCCTACGGGACACGAATTCCTCTTTGCCTCGTTTTACCCTCCCTCGTCCTAGTCTGTACCAAGGCCATCTGTTTCGTCATTACCGACGGGTAGTAAAGCATCCCCTTCCTTTTCTTCTTCGTCTTCTCTTTCTTTTTATTTTAGTTCTCCCCTCCTTCCTTTCTCCACCTCCATCTCCTCCTCATCCTCCTTCTTTTCCTCCTTCTTTTCCTTTTCTTTCTCATCCTCCTTCTCTTCTTCGTCCCACGGGTGATACATCGTGTTTCCTTATTTGCTCCGAACGTGCTACGGGAAAATCGTCCGAGAAAATCGAGTGATTTGTCCGGGAAGTGTTAATGGCCAACCTTGTGGCGCACATACCCATCTAACCATCCTTCTCTCTTCGCTCTTTCGCTTCCACCTTCTCCTGTCATCCACGTTCCATGCTCCTACTTCGTGATACGTCCGTAGGGTATACGCCAACGGAAATACAAAATCTCACGAAGAAGAAGAAGAGGACGACGACGATCTACCAAGAAGCGCTGATTTATCGTCTCGCATTTCTTCCTCTTTCCCCACCTACCATTTTTCCCTACAGAACGATGATTTGCCGCCTTAAGACTTAAGATTACGATGAAATGAACGCTTATACAGAAACAGAGAGAGAGAAAGAGAGAGAAAGAGAGAGAGTAAGAGAAAAAAAAAACGATAACTATAATACACTCTTGACTATTTCAACTTCCTATAAATTATTTCTTAACGAGGTTACGAAGGTTTTTCTAATCGATCGAAAGAAATCGTTTGAAAGATTTAACAAACATTCGTTTATATATATATATATATATATATATATATATATACATATATATATATAATTTCCATGTACATATAAACATACATACATACATACGTAAATATCTACACTGATTTTTAAGCTTATTTATGAACGCACGGATAGCGTTGAAATCTTGCTTGAGAAATCCAGCCGGTAGTCCGAACGAAAGAAATTTCCGGCGTTCTTTTACTTCACGAAGTGAAAAAAAAAAGAAAGAGAGAGAAAGAAATAAAGATAGATAGAGGGAGAGAGAGAGAGAGAGAGAGAAAGAGAGAGAAAGACGATATAGCGAGGATACGATAGGGGTATATTTTCGGGAGCCGTGAAGCTGTCAATAAGGTGGATTCCAAACCGCTTCTTCGGTAGTAAGGCGAGGATACTCTAAAAGAACTGCCGCTTGCACACGGCCGTTAGAGAAAAGAGATATAGAGAGATAGAGAGATAGAGATAAAGATAAAAAGAAAAAAAAGGGAGAGAGAGAGAGAGAGAGAGAGAGAGAAGTATGGATCTTCCTCCTCCCTCAGAGTTCAGAAGCTTTCTTTCTCTCTCCCTCTCTCTCTCTCTCTCTCTCTCTCTCTCTCTCTCTCTCTCTCTTTCTCTCTTTACCTATCTATCTATCTTTCTCTTCGTTTCGCCCTGTGTAGCGTGACTTGCAACACAATTTCTGGTCCACGAGACTGACGGATACCCACTCTTTCTCCAAGGTCTTTCTTTGAATGCCGTATCGGCCCGAAGAGATGCCCGTGCTAGTCATTAGGCCGTATCGTGTGAGAGATCGTTAAGAAGGAACCTCCTCTAAATGGAACACCTCGGTATAGAAGTATACATATGTAGGTACATGCACCTATGTATAAACGGTAAAAATGTATATATGTATGTATTTATATATATATATATATATATATATATATATATATATATGTATTGTATACGCGTTCACGTTCCTATGCTTTAGTTCTACGTAGGTTTATATGTTGGTACATTGCATCCTCGACCTTATGTAATCACCGACTTGGAAAAGTAGTCTTCTATATCTGATACCAGAGAAAACTCGTCTCTATGACCGATCTTAGGCTTGTGAGAAAATACAACTTCGTATCTCCATCCCTCTCTGCTCGTGTTGTATCTTGTTCTTGTCATCGAAAAAAAAAAGAAGAAAAAGAGAAAGAGAAAGAATTTTTTTTTGATCGTTCGAATACAATTTTTTACGTCACGTTACGTCGACGTAAAATGATGGAAGACATTCCGTCGAATTATTCGTTTGTAAAAAAAAAGATCTTATTTCATGTTTAACATCGCCCTCCATGTACGTAATCTCATTTTAATCTCGAATATACGATGTAAGAATATATTTAATTACAAGACGAAAATTATTTTATTCAAATTTGTCGTCAAATCTTACTTTTCATCGATTTTATAATCTGTTTGTAAAAATCTGGAAGAATTTATATTTTTAACGAGACACACAACAAAAATATAAATAAATTATTCAGATAGTTAGGATAATAATAAGAATATAGCTGATCGTTCGTCTCATAAGAATCTCTCTTTTTGTAATTTCGATTTATCACAAAAAAAAAAAAATAAAAATAGAGAGAAAAGAAAAATCTAAATGAAAAGCACCGGTTGCCCATAGATCTCGGTTATGCAGTCTCATAGAATATCTTATATCGACTTTCATCGCCAACTCGTCGTCATGCCGCTTCTATTTATTATATATATATATATATATATATATATATATATATATATATATTACGTATATATATTTCTTCGTCGCTTAGTTTCATTTGGACAATCGATAGAAGTTGAGTCGGATCGTAGAAATCGACTAATCTTTCGATTCACGCGAGCCAAGGACGTATAACTGCTTCTGAAAGGCAACCTCGATGACTACTAAAGGACTATTCCTGACTTGCCACCACCATCACATTTACAATCGTTAGTACGAAGCACGAAGCAGCCACCTCGGAAATCGTTTAACGTAATTACGGCTCTTGTGTCACGAGACCGTTCTTTACCATTCACGGTCCCGTCTCGACAAATGTTATCCCGTTTATTCTCTTTTCTTTTCTTTTTTTCTTTTTTCTTCTTTATTTATTTTTCTTTTTTCTTTTTTTCTTTTTTTTCGGAAGCGTCAAAAGGTATCCTCGGTAAGCAGACCGGTGCGAACTTGATGGATATTTCCTCGATGACTCTCTGACATTCCTACGAACGTGTCTAATTCGTGTCCGACCATCTATGATAAATATTTTTCTCTTTCTCAGCTTTAAGAAATTTCTCATTATAAATCTCGAATAAGGATCAATAATAAATAGATATATTTAAGGATTATAATCGTTCATATTGAATCTGAAGATTGCATCTTTGGTACGATCAATTACCTTACGAATTATCTGTCTATCAATGATCGTAAATAAGAAGAAGAAGAAAAAAACTGCTCGACGATAGGATACGTACGACACGTTCGTCGAAATTCAAACGGTTTATGTCGACGAATGAACGTGTAAAAAAAAGAAGAAAGAAAAAACAGAGTGAGAAAGAGAGAGAGAGAGAGAGAGAAAGAGAAGTTTTTTCGATGCAAGATAAAAGACAAGCAACGTGACTACCGGTACCGTCCTTATGGAAGAGCTTCATTAGCGGACTTTAATTATACGACGAGCAAGATCGTTGTCGCACAGTGGATAATATCCGGACGAATAGATCTCCGCTTGGTTCAGACCTTCGGCCTGATAGCGGAGCGGATCGTTCATCATCCTCCTAGCAATTATCGTAATTAATATCGCCGTGGTGTGTCGGCTTATACACGGATACGTACCATGACTCGCTTAGATTTTTAACTCGATTCGCCGGATATCGTTTTTCGCAGCTGAGAAACGACGACGCATAATCGCTTGATTCAATGAATCCTGTCGTCGATTTAATCATCGTGAACGACGAGCCCCAATGTACTCTTCATTAAATCGTAACATTTCTCACGAAAACTTTTACTCTCCGTTGATAATTCTGATTGATATCTTTTTTCTCTCTCTCTCTCTCTCTTTCTTTTTTTCTTTCTTTCTTTCTTTCTTTTTCACCTGTTTCCAATTGAGATAATTAATACCTTATTTAATAATATTAAGAAAAAGTACGATACTGTGATACCGTAAATTAAAACGATGCTCAAAGTTTGAATGAATGTTATTATGAAGAAAAGAAAAGAAAAGAAAAGAAAAGAAAAGAGAACAAAAAAAAAAAGCAAGAAAGAAAACAAAACCAGTAGTAATATCTAAAGTGAAAGCGAAAGTAAATGAGAACGATTAATGTTACACATCGCTCTCCCTTTCTCTCTCTCTCTCTCTCTCTCTCTCTCTCTCTCTTCCTTTCTCTCTTCGAATTAGACTAATCTCTCCCTCTCCTTTCTCTCGTAGCGAAGCTTGAACACCTTATCTACGCAAAATATCAACGACGGCGCACGTTTCTAAGCCTTCTAATCAAGACGTATCCTCTTCGTGACCAGCTAGCTCCTCGAGCTCCTCGAGAGTTTCGACGATATCCAAGAACGTCATTACCGTTCGTAGCTAAGAGAGCTCGGTGATCGTTAAGCTCGCTTTGTCCGCGAGTTCAGGGGAATTGGTAAAGCAATAACATTAATCCAGGACATCGCCGTGGTGCTAGAGAGAAAAAGAGAGAGAGAGAGAGAGAGAGAGAGAAAGATGCGGTGCTTCCTCTCGTGGTCTCTCGTAGCTTTCTCGTCCTCGTGCAGACCTCGAAGAGTAATCCCTGGTGGTCGAGATCCTGGATGTCCGTATAAAGCAGTCCCGTGGAATGGACTTGGAACTTGCTAACCTCCTCACCTCTTCTCCTCTCGTTCTCTTGGTCACGAGCTGTCTTGGTTCTGTCGCGGTTGCTCCCTAGACGGGATGCGGTCTGGACGCTGGGTAGACCCTTGTACCGGACCGTCTGTAATTTTAATAAGCCGTATTACGAGCTCTCCTACCTACGGAAACAACTTCCTTTCGTATATAACGGCCGAGTATTTGCCGAGTAGACCCACCCTTTCTCTAATTCTACTCTATATCTGTCTCTATCTATCTAATCTATTTATCTCTCTCGCTCTTATCTCTTTCTTTCTCTTTCTCTTACCGTTGATCAACCTGAACACCGAGATAAGCCTCTATTTGTCTATCTATATCTTTTTTTACTTTTATCCAGCTTTCTAGACATAACTAATAATCTCATGTTCGTTATAACGAGGAGTCGAGTGCACGTGATCATGATTAAGGTTTTAACTATAACCAATTAAATTATCTAGATCACATTTGATACAGTATAATGCAAAACTTTTCAGACGACGTTACGAAATAAATATGATATTTCTTAAATATCACCGAGGGATCCCCGTATAACGTTTAGATGTGTTACTTTAAATGAATTCCCAACATCAGTAGCCGTCATCTTGGCCATCTCTCTAGAGAGAAAGAGAGAAAAAAAGAGAAAGGGTGAGAAAGAGAGAGAGAGAGAAAGAGAGAGAGAGAAAGTTATTCGAAGATTAAACGGGGGCAATCTGTGGCGCTCTTTTCTTTTCGCTTCTTTTTTTTCTTGTCTTTCTTTCTTCTTTTTTCTTTTTTCTTCTTTCTCCCAAACGACCAGATTTTTATGCCTAATTAATCGCCATAAATCCGAGGGAACGCCGCTGGATTACGGTGAAATTTGCGCTTACCGTCTCTCCCGAGGGGTGATTCAATGATTTGTAGATGCACGGGGTGAGATCCTTCGCTCCTCGTAATTCGCCTTAAGCGTGCGCGATCTTCCACGTTGATTGAACGCATTAAAAGCCATCACTTTCTCGTCTAATCTTCGAGAAGGAAGAGAAAAAGGAGGAAAGAAGCAACAAAAACAAAAACAAAAACAAAAAAAGACAACAAAAAAATCAAAAACGAAAAAGACAAAATAAAAAAAATGCAAAGGCGACTAAGAAAAAAAGAACAAAAATAAAAAAAAGGAATATATTAATTTTATGGAAAATTTCAATCTAACAAAGAATTTTTCGAATATTCTTTCTCCTCCTCTTTTCTCATTTAATTTTATCGAATATTCCTCATTGTTAGTTGATTTTCTCTTTTCCTTTTCTTTTTTCTTTCCCTTTTTTTTTCATTCTTTTTCTTTTAGAAAAAAAAAAAAAAACATTATTTCTCGCTCGATCGAAAGTACCTCGTTCTACTTTTTCCATTAGCATTTATCGAGTCCTCGGAAAAGTACGAAAAATCTGGCAGAGGAAGAGAAGTAAAAGTAAACGTAGTAGTGTTAGTGATAGCAGCAGTAGTAGTATCAGCATCAGAAGCAGAAGCAGCAGCAGCAGCAGCAACAGCAGTACGGCCAGAAACAAAATGCAGAAGCTCAAAGTTATCCGCGAAGTTTCGAGTGCAGAGGCAGTTGATTTATCGGGCTCATTACTGCCAGGAAAGAGGGAGGACTACAGGAATGGAGCCACCCCAACGGCGTGTTTTACAAGACGGCATTAATTGCTCGAATTAAATATGCACCTCTCTCCGCGTCGTAATTTATTTCGGTTTCCTTAAGCACTTTAAGTCGTCGGGAACTCGACCGAGTATACGCCGCCCATCGCCGAAGCTTTCCACGAACGTTAATAATGAGTATGCGGGATATTAATTGACGTTGCTCGCGAACGGTCCTTTAAAGCCGTTCTAACCTGGTTAGAACGATTTTCCGTTGATCGTAAGCATGGGAATAGACCAATCGTATGTACATATATACATTTTTAGATATATAGGTATAACGTGGTTATGGACTTGACGTGAATGATCATTCTAATTAACACTTTCTCAATTGACGTATTAATACGTTCTATAATATGTACTATTAACATCGATTTGCCTCATTTCACTTTCTCATATTTCTATAAAGAAAAAGAAAAGTACGTAAAGAAGGAAGCGAAAAGAAAAAGAAAGATTCGAAATAATACGTAAATGTATATTTATTCCTACGTGTAATTAATTATTGATAAAGTTATACCGTAATTATTATTATTATATCGTTACAGGAATGCTTTGGACGAAGAATGTCGCGCTCAGAAAGCGCTTAATCTACTTGAAGCTCGTGATCGTCGTATAGCTTTCCTCGAAAAAAGAGTTGCTGAATTAGAGAAAGCGGCTATTGGCATGCATACAATAAGTTTGCACGCATCCTCGACACTATCCAGTTTGGACGATCCAACGAACAAGGATGCGTTTTATAGTATCACTCAGAGCGAACAATCGATGAAACTCGAGAACGATTATAAGAATCTTGATTCGTCGAGTATCGAACAGGATCATCAAGCTTACGATAAAATTCAAAGATTTTCAATTGATCGAACGATGGTACCTAATTTAAAATTATCGTCGAGAACGTCCAATAAAGAAATATTCTCGACGACTGCTTTGGATATGACGTATCAAAAAACATCGAATTACCAATACGTTGGTAGTTCTGATATTAGTACGAACGAAATGAAAAGTCAATCTATCAGCGAAACCATTCGCGATTACGGGAATAATAAGTCTCCGATCGTAGATAAAAGATCGACGTTTATTTCTAACATAGACAGTGAAAAAAGATCCTTGAAAAAAGACGAATCGAAGTTTCACTGTCGAAAGAACGAAGAGATAACGTACATGATACTTCCGAAAAGTAGAAACTGCAATACGGGTTTTCCCTCCAGAGTGTCTTCGAGCGTGGCTTGGATACGAACGAAGCGGAACTTCCGCAAGAAGATTCGACCCTTCGCTGCTAGGGTGAGGAGACAGCAAAAAGGCGATCAGCGAGCGGAGAAAATCGACGTTTCGTCGTTTCAGTGAGTACACTGGAAATCTTCTTCCTTACGTTGCGAAATCAACACAGAAATGGTCATGTACTTTTTTATTCTTTTTTTTTTTCAAATAAACGACTTACAAATTAGTCTTATTTTTTTGTTTTGTTTTTTGCTTACTCCTCTATGGGCCCGTGTAACTTTCAGGTCACATTTTAATTTATCGAGATTTTACCAAATAATTATAGCTTTTTTCATGAGATCGCGCATAAATCTTAATTCAATTTTTTTGGATTTAAAACAAAAATTCGGCTCATAGAGGGTTAAAAAATCAAAATCATAAGTATGAGGGAAGAGTGGGAAAAACTTTTTGATTTAATCTCGACGATTTATGTGTACAAAAATCGTGTCTATCATCTTACAATATCCTTTATATAACATTAATACGATCTAAAATATAAGGCGCACAAGTTACGGATCTCGATTTTCGATCGATCATCTCTTAGTGAGTGAAAACGCGATATTTTTCTCTCTATCTTTCTCTCTCTCTCTCTCTCTCTCTCTTTCTATATACTTACATATCTCGAAACGATACGGTTCCGCGTTCATCATCTCGGTGCACGTCAAAATGGCGATCGTTTAACTGGTAAAGTAGAGGATGCCAAGTAGAATATCAGGTCCACCGGCACGTACCAGTTGGATTTTTCCAAGTTCGGCGAGTAGCGTAACGCTTGGTGCTCGGTTGAACGTGAAAATGCATGTA
>NC_140818.1:1425000-1445000 GCF_050613455.1 Vespa mandarinia | reverse complement strand
CGCTTTCTTTCTCTCCTTAATTCGCGATCAGTGAGTTAACGAGAACGATGCCGGCGGCGCAGAGAACAAGTAAATTACGTGAGTGTTCTACCAAGATCTCCGTTCAAGGTCCGCTAACGGCCGACCGTTAGCATCGGAATCGAGCGAGAGTCGAAGGACGCGACATTGGAGGACGAAGGACAAAGTTTGCGGAAGTTTAATGCATCGTTTTCCCAACTAATATATATTTACATATATACGTTTATATACGTATATATACGTTTACATATATACCTTTATTTTCTCATGTTAAAGAGATTTTCAATTCGCGATGATATATTCTTTCGAGAAAAAAACAAAAGAAAATGATAACATCGTGTAAGAATATTTACTTCTAGAGATATTATCTTTTTCTATATTTCTCAAAATATATGTATATATATATATATATCCTAGAGATAAACGTTATGTAATTTTGGGTAAAATCATTGAATCGTCCATATAATGATTTTAACGATACTAACGAATAAATTTCAATTAAGCCGAAGTTTACGAGCGCCGAACGCACTTTCACTCGAGCTCTGAAATTCGATAACAGTGAAGAAGAAAAAAAGGAAGGAAAAAGAAAAGAACATAAAAAAAAGAAAAATAAAGAAAATCTAATATCGATCCCATTTTTTCTAAAGGAAACAAACGATCGTAATGAACGCTTCGAGTTTTGTTATTACGATCTAACGTTCGTAGTAACAAAACGGAAATTCTAATAGTAAAGTAATAACTTTATGACCGAATCTACGTTGGTGGGCACTAGCCAATAATGAAGCTAAACGCTCGCGACACACGTGTGTGTATTATATACGCACAATTACATCAAATATATAAATATATATATATATATATATATATGTGTGTGTGTGTGTGTATATAATATATATAGGTATGCACATATGTACATACGTAAATGTGTGCCGTTCACTCATAAATCATTTTCGCATTGCGAAGGAGAAAAAGAGATAAAGAGTGGACCGGAGAAGAGAAAAACAGGACAGTAGAGACTTCGGATCGGTCCTCCCATTCGCGCCGCGTGATCCAGGAAGAGAGGTCAAAGAGTGAGCCGCGCGACGTTCAACGACGACGTAGCGAACGATGCATCCTGTTCGAGAAAGAAAGAGAAAGAAATAGAACCTGTTGGCTCGTCCGACTCCTGCGATTTGCACAAGTAGCGGATATACGGGACCGTGGAACGGACAAAGACAGACATATACAGGGTGCTTCTTATTAATCGGCAAAATTCAAATAGGCATTAGATAATTTATTCAACAAAAGGAAAATAATAATATCCTCATATTCCAAGTAATCGCAATTCGTTTAAAAATATTCCTCCGATGAAATATCATCGATTCGATTGAAATCATTTCGATATTAAATTTCTAATGCCGATTAGAGATTTTCATTTTTACGATACAATATAAATAAAAAATCATTCTTTCGCATAGAATTCATTGTATTTATTTCTTTCTTTGCGATTAATATGTTTCCTATATAATATTTTTAAGAAACACCCTGTATAAGCGCGTCTCATATCTAAGTAGATATGTATATGTGAAACACAGAAAGAGAAAGAGAAATGCGAAAGGGAGGTAAAGCCAGAACGTAGCGGGAAACGTAGAACGAAGACGTCCCGCGGAGACGACAACTAGCGGGAGAACTAATCGCGGTAGTGCATGACATCCTTAGTTCATCGCGAGCTTCCTCCCCCTATCCTCTACCCCTACCCACCCACTCACAACTGTACATAAACATATATATATACTTATACTAACATATGGACAGACATACGTATAATGCAGCTAGATCTGGAACTAATCTAATGTACGGTGTCCTTTACTAGCGAATTTAACACGCTTGGCTTACGGTACACGGCTCTCTTCGCATGTATACATATATACACATATGTATTATATACACATGTATATATATGTGTGTGTATGTGTATGTATATGTGTATATATGGATCGAATAAATAAATAATAAATTTAATTAATAATTTTTTACGAATCAGTTGATAAATTACAATAAAAAATTCGATCGTATTTACTTACTCTTTTTTCTGTTTCTTTCTTTCTCTTTCTCTCTCTCTGTCTCTCTCTCTCTCTCTCTCTCTCTCTCTCTCTCTGTCTTTTTCTCTTTTTTCTGTCACTTTCTCTCTTTTTGATTTGTTGCGAATAAGTTGATAATTTACAATAAAATTCAATTGTATTTACTTATTCTTTTTTTCCTTTCTGTGTGTCTGTCTGTCTTCTCTCTTTCTCTCTCTTCCTCTATTTTCTGTCTCTTTCTGAAGGACAATGGCCGACAGTACCTTCGCAGTGAAACGCTATACACGATTATTTCGAGCGATACATCGCTCCCGCAAGGCTGGCTGCTGGCAAGACTGTAAGAGGACCTTTCGAGAGATCGAGATAGAGCTTATTGTCCAGAAACGACGGCGGGGCAGGTGTGTACGCTTAATAAATCGGCCGACTTTGTATGAACGGAGTGGAAGTGGAACCCTTCACCCTTTCTCCCTTTCTCTCTCTCTTTCTCTGCCTCTTCCTCTTTTTCTTTCTCTTTTTCTTTCTCCTTTCCTTTTCCCGCTATGTGACCCTGATCGTGGAGAAGAGCCGAGCAAACTCTATGCTAATTACACTTTCACTTTGTACAGTTTACCCATTATCTGCTATTGTTCTCCTCTTCATTTCTGTTACAATATCTATATCCTTTCTTTCTCTCTCTCTCTCTCTCTCTCTCTCTCTCTCTCTCTCCTCACTATTCTCGATCTCACTCATTCAAGTAGCTAGAACACATTACGACAATTTATTAATTTCTTCGAGTTTATATTTCCTTTCGTATAATTTTATTAATGACTAACAATTTCGCGCGATCTAAAAGCTAATAACTACTGATGAATATTTATTAGAATTATTAACAGTTTCGTGAATTTACGATTTAACAAACACCGGGAGATAGTTATCACAGTCTCTAGGCAAAACTCATCTGAAAGAAAAGCGTACCGCTATTCCTTCTTTGTATACATATCTTTATATATATATATATATATATATATATATATATATATATATATATACATACACAGCCACATATATATATTTCTACATATATATATACATGCACGTATAGCGAAGTAATATCGAATCGTTCGCGGATTAATCGTGGTGCATCACAGCATGCACCGTACGAAATTATAAAACGATCCGTCTCGAGAGCATACGGTGCACATCGACGTCGTCATCCGGCGATCCGATAGGATACACTCCTCTGCTTTCACGATAACGAGCCGGAGTCGATAAATCAAATTTATTACAGACGATCGTTTCCTTGACAGGCAAGAAGTAGACCCGCAGGGAAGAATTTTTCCCGTGAAACTCACTCCGTTCCCAACTTCTTTTTTCTTTTCTTTTCTTTTCTTTTCTTTTCTTTTTCTTCTTCTTTTTTTCTCTTACATGCCCCCAGTGTCGACGATTAATTAGAACATTACGATTAATTTTCGAAGAACGTCTCTCCGACGAATGCACGCCGAAAAGTTCGAACAATCAAACCTAATTCCTTGAAAGAAGCATTAATTACAGTAACATTTACTCTTTCCCTAAGTCCACCACGTGTGAGTTAAACGCAACGATTAACCATTCATAGTGTTACAAGCGACACGATTTTATTTTATCATTTAATCTGTTTCGAAAAATCGCGAAAAAATATCTGTTAAAGGGTGGATTATTGCAGTAGGATATTATCGAGTCGCAGCAACCTTGCCTCGCTTCATCGGAGAAAAGATAGTAAAGAGAAAGAGAGAGAGAGAGAGAGAGAGAGAGAGAGAGAGAGAGAGAGACAGACAGAGAGAGATGTGGACGTTCGTGAAAGGCGATCGTCCAGCTGCTCTCGAGAATTGCTCTCTCTCTCTCTCTCTCTCTTTCTCTCTCTCTCGCGCGTATAGACGCTAACGCTCGAGAAAGTTACAGTTCAGCGTGGCTATTTGCAAAGCGTCCTTTTGCTTCCATACACGCGTGTGCATCATCATCGTACGATCGGCCAACTCTCTTCCACTGGGGGAATGTAAATAGATGGAGGCTACGTGCAACCGCCAGTGAAATCGTGAAAGAACATGGGCGGCTGCTACCGTTCCTTCCTTCAGAACTGCCGTTTCCACGCATTATATATACATATATATATATATATATATATATATATATATATATATATATGTATGTGTTGTTATGTGATTGTGTGTATGTATATAGGTATGTACATACCTGTTCGAATCGTCAGTGAAAATTCTGATTTGTACGATAATATTGTAAGGAAACGAGGGAGGAAAAGGGGGCGGAGAGTGGCAGAGAGTTAGAGGAGGCAAAGGGGAGGGGGGAAGAGAGAAACTAAAAATTACTGCCATTTACCGGCTACTACCGTACGTAATAACGAGATAATATCTATGAGACGCTGGTAATAGCGACCAATCATCGCTGGTAAATATGTTGTTAAATCGAAAGAAAAGGTGCAGGAACTTGAAACAAATGAGATCGATGAAATTACAACGGTGCTACGAAATAATAGAGAGAAAGAGAGAGAGAGAGAGAGAGAGAGAGGATGTTTTTTGCGAAGAAAGATATTGCAAAGATAAGTGTCGCAAAATGAATGTAAAATAAATGATTAGACTTCGTTCGTGTAGATCAATTTCATATATACTGATGTTTAGAAGATTTATATACTTCCTTTTTAATTTTCAATCTAATGTATATTGTGAAAAGAAATATTTGTTAAAGATGAAAAGGGATAGAAGGAGAGAAAGACAGAGGGAGAGAGAGAGAGAAAGAGAGATAGAGAGAGACAGAGAGAGGGAGAGAAAGAGAGAGAGAGAAATAGGAATCAAATGTTATAGAAAATTTCACGAGTACTCTCTAGGATAGTAACTATTCGATATTGTTCGATTTTCAACGCGACCAATAGGAAGAAACAAGATGAAAAGGGCGTTACACGACGTGGCTCCAGAGCGTAGCGCGATTAATCAAGCGCGGAGAGTTGAAGAGGCAAGAAACGAGAGAGATGACTCGCGCAATACAATGTCGACGTATACTAGAAACAAATCGATCGAGATCCACGAAGCCCGTGCAACGTACTCGTGCGCTTCGAGTTCGAGCGTACCGTCGGTCGCTTACTTCGGTATTAAAGAGAAAAGAAGAGAAAGAGAGAGAGAGAGAGAGAGAGAGAGAGAGAGAGAGAGAGAGAGAAAGAGAGAAAGAGAGAAAGAGAGATCGCGATCGCGAGAAACTATTTCTCTCGACTCTCGAATGACTGATCTCGACTCAAGAACCGAGACGCATGCCGATGGTACGACATTATTTCGATGATAAGCTCGAACGAATGCGGTTACTCAAGAAGCTCCTCTGCTGGTGCATTTCGTATATGGTAAAAAAAAAAAAAAAAAAAAATGAAAAGAAGAAAAAATGTAAAGAAAGAAAATATATACTTTCAATGCGATTAAAAGAACGTCACAAATAATTCCCAATTATGTATATTTCGTATCGGCTTTATAAGATGATTTTTATAAAAGAAAAAAAAGAAGAAGAAAGAAAAAGAGAAGATAAAAAAGAAGGAAAAAAGTGTACATAAAAGTATACATAAACATACATAAGTACATATACATAAAAGTATACGTACGATACTTTACAGATGTGCAATATAAATTTAATCAATGTGATGAAATAAACGTAACTTCAAATCGAATCGAATCGAATCGAAAAATTGTTTTCTAAAATATCGAAATAACCATATCGAATTTTACATTTATATGAAATGGAATGAGGGAGATAATTTCTATGTTTTCTTTTTTTATTTTTTATTTTTTTTTTTCCACGTCAAATTGATAAAAAGATATTTCCGCAAATGTTTAATTCTCGTTAATAATCGAGATCGAAGAGATCTCGCTTGCGTTGAAAAATGCTCGATCGGGAGTGTCTGCTCGCAAAACTCATCGAGACATCGATCAAATACCGTGGCCCCCGACTCCCCCAACACCCTTCCTCCCCACTAAAGAAATCGTTTGATCGATGCCGGCCAACCAGTCGATCCGGCAAACCGGTAAAGGCCTAAGTTTCATCTCTTATAACGTGGACGTTGACTCCCGACAGAAAATTCGTCCTGAGACAGGCGTCGCCATCCTTAAAAGGCGTATCGCTCCTTGACCCGCGTTCTCGCTCATCCGTCACGGTTGTCGAGCCACGACGTACCTACTCTCCTCGCGTGTACTCTCGCGACCTCGACGAGGTCCGACGATAAACCGAGATTCCTCTCTCGATTTCCAAGATCAGAATATCCCATTTTCTTTATTTCATTCGGAGGACAAGATAAAAAGAAAGAAAAAGGAAAAAAAGGGGGAGAAAAAATAAAAAAAAAAATAAAAAAAAAAGAATTATACGAACACGCAATGTAACACATCATTAATGCGACGGATAATTAATTAATATCCTTTATCACCTCATTTATCGTCTTGTCTCGTCTCGTTTTTTAATTATCGACCCTTAACGAGACTTTTTCTCTTTCTCTTTTCTATCTTATCTCAAATAACAAAGTAACCATTAGATCGAGTTAATTCTTCAAGATAAATCTCGACGATTCTATTAGATATGACTCAACGAATAATTGATTCTCAATGTTTCGTCAAATTTTCTTTTCTTCTTCTTTTCTTTTTTTTCTCCCCTTTCATTATGTCAAAGACTAATCAATTATTTACTAAACTTTTTGAATATAATATGGATTATTGTATTTGAACGTATAAACGTATACGATAATAAAAATATGTCATAATGACAGTTTTGCAATTTTCCATTAATTAAAAAATTGCCATTATCGCTTGTCGTTCTCATAGTCGTTCTCCTCATTGTCGTTGTAGTCGTCGTCTTGAACATCGCCAAGTTACAACACACCGGCCGCGAGTAATTGATTCGGCGCGTTTAATTTAACGAAAATTGCAGCAGGGATGGACACTACCTGGACGATCGCGCCAGGCGAAAGCAAGTACTCGTAATGGTTGTAATTTACTAAAACGGGACTGCCTGGCTGACCGCATAAAGCACCTGAGAACACGGTTCATTAGTCACCGCCTTTCCCCCTTTCCCACTTTGTCCATCGCGCCTTCAGCCGCCATAGGAAGGAAGGAGCCTTACTTTGCGAGTGTCCTTCCTGGCTAACCAAGACATCCTTTCTTCGAAACTTTCCACTTTTCTTCGTGGTAAACCGCACCCACCGATAACCGTCATACGACTAAATTAAACGAAACGATATAGCTACCTAACAAAATTATCCGTTTACTGTTTCTCTAATATTTGTTTTTTTTTTTTCACTATGATTAACATTAAAATGTAAAATTTTATAATAATTGTTAATAATAATAATAATTTAAAAAATCGAAACAAGATGGAAAAAAGAGAAGAAACAAAAATTCATCTTACTCTCGTCAACTAAACGTCATATGATCGATAATAATTTTGATGATTATGATTACGTGTAAATAAAAAGAAAATATTTTAGTATCGTTCATCGTTAAAAAAGAAAAAGAGAAATTGACTTTATAGTAAATGTTGGCGAACAATAATACAATAAAGAGAAAGAAAGAAAGAGAGAAAGAAAGAGAGAAAGAGAGAGAAAGAGAGAGAGAGAGAGAGAGGGAGAGAGAGAGAAAGCAAGATTGACGAAGAGAAGAACGGATTACGCCACTGTCTTGACCGAAGTCAGTGGAGGCGGCTCGTCGATCCCATGTACCTCATGATTGAACGAACTCCAGAGATCTACACGTTCGCATCCTCCTCTCTTTGTCATGCCACACATAACTACTATATATATATATATATATATATATATATATATTCCTACGAAACTCATGGCCGCCATTATAACGTCTCGTTTGTGTTGTGTCCCGAATGGTTATCTTGATTTAATAACTGTTAATGTCATCGCAGTCAATCATGAGACACGACTACAACTCTTTCTCTCTCTTTCTCTCTCTCTCTCTCTCTCTCTCTCTTTTTCTCGTTATCTATCAATTATCAAGTCGCATTTGTTCAACGATGTTTCGATCAAAGCAACAACACGACAGGACGAATCACCAAACAAGATTTTCGATTAATTTGTATTCCTTTAATCGAATATCTTGCGGAAAGCCAAGGCTCGTCGATGTAAATCGCTTCGTTTTGAATTAATAACTACGATTACGTACGTTTTGCGAATAACTCAACCCCTCTCTCTCTCTCTCTCTCTCTCTCTCTCTCTCGAATCTTTAAGTAAATCGTAAGTAGTTGGCACGAAGTCGTTTGAACGGAATCGTTTGATGTCGCCGCCTCCTTTCCCTCGGTCCATAACTTTCGTCGGATATCCTTTCCGCGTCCCCCCTTTCTTCTCCCTCTATAACCTCCTTCTCTCTTCCCTTTCTTCCTTCTTCATCCCATGACCAGCTCCGAGGAAATCACGCGGAAGATTCTTCTTCTCCATCGTCGGAAGACTTTTTCTCCTTGCTTGTCCACCCTCGTTTAGGGATGTGTATCGCGTAAGATAGTGAAGAACTCGGTGAACATTTTTTTTTTCTTTTCTTCAGTTCCTCGAATTGCTATCCGATCGAGCATGGCTCATACACTGGGATAATAATATTTAGGGCTCCTCTTTTTCTCTTTAATTTTTTGTTTTGCTTTTTTTACCAATCGTCTGTTTTCCCTCCATTGATGATATCTAATCGTATCTAATGTAATTATTTACGAACCGATTGCAAGCGACATTCCTTTTTTTTATTATTTTTTTTTCTTTAATCCTAAAAAGGAATAGTTAATATTTAAAAAGAGAAATACCTAAAAAGAGAATACAAATTCTCTTTAGTTAAATTACAAATTTCAACGATCTCAAAGTTGTCCAACCGTAGATTATTGATTCTCGATAATACGGGGAATTATTTTTGACGGTATTTTTTTTCTATTTTTTTTTTTTTTTTTTTTGATTTCATCTGTTTTTCTCATCATCGTTGCATCGAATCGTCGTTTTTCTTTCGAAAAAATTACTTTATATATCTTCGATATCATTATGACAACGGAAAAAGTATTTAAAAGTTTCATATTGTACAGGTGAATTTAATGACCAAAAAAAAACAAAGAAAAAGAGAGAAAAAACCAAAAAAAAAAAGAAATTCATAAAATCTGCTTTCAAGAAAAGAACGAAAATATCTAGACAACTCTTACGTGTACGAAATTGCAAAAGGTGTGCATTACACCATGCGGCACGTTTATCGACACCGAATCGTTATCAAGCTCGGATCTTCCATGAAGAACGGCAGTCGTTCGGGTGGTACCAATTTGTCCTTCCTTTATCAAGCGTCATCTGATGGCGACCCGACACCGCGCGCTCGACTGAATGCAACGGCTACCTTGAAGCGACACCGGCCAAGAACCACAATGGGAACAAAGCGGCTCGCTGTCTTTCGCATAGGTTTTGTTTCATTCCCAGGGTGGACAACCGGCGTTATTTGTCATGCATTTTCAACCTCACCGATTTCATCTTGGATATTTTTCTCTGCCTTCTCGTCTCCACCGGGCTACCTTGCGAATCATAAAGCCGGAGATGCAGGAAGATCAACGAACAAAAAGTTACCGAACAAGGATACTCCCCGGATTCGTTCGAGGAAAACGTCGACATTAAAAATTTTATTCCTTAGATTTAAGGATCGAGAAAAAATTATTTTTGAGAAGAAAGAAGAAAAAACAGAAAAGAAAGAAAAAAGAACGTAGGTATCCCTTATGGTTTATTTTTTTTTCATTTTTTTTTTTTTTTTTTTTTTTTTTTTTAATTCAAGATGTACATTATAATGTGATTTTATTTAAATCTCAGAATGATATAGTAAAATATTCCAAGTCATAGAATTTTCAATCAGTTATATCTCGACGCCTGGAATTGAATTATTTCCAAAAATAAATATCATTTATTCTTGAGAAATAATTCTCTTTTATTTAATTTACAAATTTTACAAATAACGTGTCAGAAAAAATATATCTCCTTTAACATTTGAAATGATTTTTTTAGATCGTTTTCGTAATCAGAAATTTAATTTTCTAATCGTACATTAAATAGACACTTTCAACATAAATATAGACGAACTAAGGAATAATAGCGTTAACTCGATATATTCGTGAAATTATATTTATCGATCCGAGCAATAGAGAAAATACGAGTAAGAAGTATAATGATCGCTATTCAACGATTGACTTGGACCACTTTCATAATCATCGGTTCATATATATGTATATATGTATGTATATATATATATATATATATATATATATATATATTTAAGAAATTAAAAAAAATCAAAGATTAGTACTAATAGATGATCATATTGTATAGACCAATTTTAACATGAATATCGACAAACCGAGAAATAATATCGTTAACTCTCGGTGGATTCGCGAGATTATATATTCATAGTCCTGGCAATAGAGAAAATACGAGTAAGAAGTGTAACGACCGCTATTCAACGGTTGACTTGGATCACTTTCATAATGACCGGTTCGTATATCTATTTAAGAAATTTTTTAATCAAAACTTGATATTACTATGTAATCATATTACATAGACACTTTTAACATGAATATCGACGAACTGAGAAATAATATCGTTACCTCGGTTATATCCCGAGAATTATATTCATCGTAATGGCAATAGAGAAAATACGAGTAGGAGTGTAACGACCGCTTTCCAACGGTTCGAGAGCGGTCGGCTCGATGATACAAGAATTAACATCCTAAGAGCGGACGCGCGTGGCTCTCTTACCTCCTATGCCCGGAGCTACAGCTTAATTGGCATATCAATCCCCGGACGAAACGCGAGATAAGTGCCGGAGGAGTAAGACAAGGAAGGTAAGAAGGTACGTTTCTTGGCTTTAATAAAGTTGCATACGTTCTCTTCTCTCGGTGCACGATCGAACTTAACCGACTATACCATAAGTTGCTTTGCTTCGACCAAAACTCGTTCGATCGACATTTATATGTTACCGTATGGACCGTATGGAATCTCCTCTGACATATTAAAAAAAAAAAAAAAATAAAAAAAAGGAAAAATATCGAAGTGCAGAGAAACACACACGCGGATAATTGCTTTCTGAGAAAATTTTAATGGAACGAAATAGCTGAACGTCTCGTTTAAATTAACGTTACGAGTATTAACAAACATAAAAAAAAAAAAAGAAAAGGAAAAAGAAAAATATAAGGAACGAAGAATACGAAAGCTATGGGAAAGATCGAAGGAGGTTTTAAGGTTCATTGTATTAGAATGATCGAGTATCGATATATTCCAATTGTATTCCTTTTTCTTTTTCTTTTTTTTTTTTTTGATAGAAAACATTGAGATACACTGGGAACGTTCGTAAAGGCCGTAATGATTTGAATTCGAAGAAAATTTCTTTTTTAATATTCAATCCGCGATATTACGCGTACAAATAAATGATCGATTATTAAGTTTAACGATGCATCATTAATATCGAGAGAGGAAAATATATATATATATATGTACATATGACACTTTGGACGTTATGGATCGATCGATATGTCTCGTCTCTTTAACGAAATGAAATATAATAAAAAAAGGAAAAAAAGAAAAAAGAAATATCGGATAAAAAATAAAGAAAGAAGAATCAAGAAATCGATTTTGTTCTTCACGACGAACCAAAACAAATGCAATGTACTAGCGTACGTGACCGATTGCACAGCTCGAAGCGATCGCGGAGATAATAACGAGACGATTAATTTGCATTGCTCGCTACGGCACAGTCGGAATCGTCTATTACACGATTCGTACTATGAATGTTTGGAGGAAGCTTGCTCGATAGTATAGTAACTACTATACCTACGTACTTACCAAGCTAACTATAGATATCGACTTGGCACAAGCTTAGATCGATATCTACGCGAACGGCTTCGCTTGTCCGTATATCGATACCTCGATACCGTGTCGTAACGACTTTATAATAGATACCAGCAGGTTGTACCTGGTCGAACAAGATCGAAGGTCGAACACCAAAGAGAGATATATCGAAAACTCAACGAGTTATCCCTTCGATACTTTCTTCAAATTTTTTTTGCTAGTAAAAAATCCACTTTTATTTTCAAATATTACGTATCATTTTTCTAACGCAAATTAAAACTAGGGATTAAAATCTACAAGGATTATTTTAAGTCTCTTGTGTGTGTTTTATATTTCTTAAAAATCTTTAAATCGAACAAATATAACGTTAAAGTACAAATCCACTAAGAAAAGTTCTGATACTCATCGTGTCTCCGATCGAACCAATTTATAGTATATTTTAGGGTATACAAAAAAAAAAGTATTATCGTAAGCTAAACTTGTAGAATTATATGTCGTAAAATTATAATCAAACGAACGATCTTAATAAATAACTTAAATCTATTGATAAGTATTCGGACTATTCTAATTATTTTTATGTTTTGACTAAGATCAAAATGATCACAATCTTCATAATCTAACTTTATCATAACGAGCACTATTGATATATTTAGAATCTATCATAGAGATTATACACACATACACACACACATATATATACATGCACGCACTCTACTTTAACAGTTTTAAAGTTACATCTGTGTGATGCCTATATCTGAACGAATCACAGAAGATTTTCACACCCAGAAAGGTTCAACTCTGCGTGGATAGAGCTCGTCATATTCGGGGTGTTTAGTAAAGTAAGTGGGTGAAACGGAGGGCGACGTTTATTCGCACGATAGCCGCGTATAACGGGCAATTGGTAAGGCGTTTTGTTGAGCTAAGCTAAAGCGAGAACATAGTAGGGCTGAGGAGGTATTTTTGTGTAATTACCGGTATCACGCGACGTCCAAGGTGTTACTCCTTGGTGAATCTACGATCCCTCTCTCTCTCTCTCTCTCTCTCTCTCTCTCCTTCTCTCTCTTTCTCTTTCTCTCTCTCTCTCCCTCTTTCATTCTCACTCATTTGCGCATCGTACGTTCCTTGGGACCGATCGTCGTGGCTTAAACCGTCACTTCGTCCCTTTTCACAGACCAACCTTGCAATATCCCTGGCAGTTTGGTAAAACTTGGAAACTGTTGGTTCGACGGTCGCATGACTCCGATAAGCGATTATGCTTTAACGGACTACCACACCAGGCGGAGACCCTTAACTACCGGTTACTTTATTACCCTCTCACGACGATCACACGACGACGAGGAAATCGACTTTCGACTCCTTCATTCGACATCAAAGAAATTATCTTGAATTTTTTTTTACTTATAGTTTTATTTCATCTTTTTTTTTTTTTTGTTGAGGATTAACAAGGTACCATTTAAGGTAACCATTTAAATGTACACAGAGAAATCTTCTCAATTTATTGTTCGTTGCTGGTATTCTTTGAATGAAGAATTTTAGTCAAATTTTTTTTCTTTGTTTTCTTTTTGTTTTTTGTTTTTTTACAACATTTATTGTATCAAACGATATATTAAAAACATAACGAAATGCTTGAATAATAATTCTCTCATATATGTATATATATATATATATATATATGTACGTTGTATTTTCCTGAAAAACAATAAGAGAAATAATTAATAGAATAAAATCCTTTTATGTTATCGAACACGATCGATAGTAAAAAAAAAAAAAAAAGAATTACTAACGAGGGGTAAAAAGATAAAAGAAAAAAGGAAAAAAGAGAAAAAAGAACGAATTCGGAGAGATACAGAAGCGTTGTTCGAATACAGGTATCGGAACGTCAACATGTCTGAATCAGCACGTGCTTATCCTTTAGTGACTCTCGTTTGCTTTGTTTTTCGTTTCGATCTTGCCCACAGAATCGGACGAATGAACGCAACGGACACGCACGGTCGCTTCTGAACGACTGAATGAATACACGCATGTGTATATATATATATATATATATATATATATATATATATATATATCACATATGTTTGTGTATATATATATATATATGTATATGTATATGTACAGAAACGTTCAGTATTCTTCGTATTAATTTGCTCGAACGCACATAAGACAAAGAAAAGGACGTATTGCCCTTGATCGTGCCCGATGATACCGACTACCTGATAACAACATAGGCGTCGCTTATTTTTTTTTACGCTTACCTAAATTCTGATTCAATTCTAAATTTTTTATAGAACGATCAATAGAACATGCATACATATAAATTCTTCGGTTTTTTTTTTGTTTCATTTTTTTTTTGTATTAATAAAGAATCATTAACATAAATATTAATGTCAGCTGCTACATCGGCTATATCTATATATATTTATAAGATTGAATTAAAAAAAAAAAATTATCGAACGTTATATTGCATAAAAGATAAGAAAATTAATTGATTAAAAAAACATCGATCAATTAATTATTCAACGTAATATAATAATAATAAAGATTGAATAATTAAGTAATCATTGACGATGACAATATTTTATGAGTAAAATATATATAAGTAATTGTTTTTAATATCTAAAGAAGGATGAAGGAGGAAAAAAAAGAAAAAGAAAAAGGAATAAAATTGACGCCATTGGATAATAGCGTTGCATACCTTGCAAAAGAAAGAAAAGAAAAAAAAAAAAAAAAGAAAAAAAATAAAAAAGAAAGAAAGTCGACATACAACGACGTTCGTTCGTTCGTCCGTCCGTCCGTCCGTTCGTTCTCTCTCGTTCATGTGTCCAACTCTTTCGGTACCTGTTCGTCGTCGGTCGTTACGGATGGTTGCCTCGTCGACGGCGGTCTTTTGTGCCGTCGCCCGTCATAATGACATCAGGCAAAAACTGTCAATGCTGCTGTGTATCGGCTTCCATGCATATATTAGGGAACTTTCAAAATCCTTTCCATCTTCTTACGTATCTTCGAAGACTTGAAAAAGAAATATGAACTGTTCGGACCGCTATTATATTGTCCTTATATTTATCCTTTTATTTCGAATTATTAAAAAAAAAAAATAAAAATAAAAATAATAAAAAACGAAATAAAAATACAAATACAAATAAAAATTTACATCATAATTTAATAAATGTAGATAAAGTTCATAAATTGTTCCGAAATTTCCAAGTTCGTACGTTTTCATAATAATTAAAGGTATTTAAATTATTAAAGAGAGAAAGAGAGAAAGAGAGAAAGAGAGAGAGAGAGAGAGAGAGAGAGAAAGAGAGATAGAGAGAGAGAGAGAGAGAGAGAGAAATTCATTTTATATATTCCCCTTTTCTGCTCATTTTATATATTATTATTATTATCATCATTATTTATACTCGTTACAATAAATTATCTGTTCTCTCTCTCTCTCTCCCTCTCTCTCTCTCTCTCTCTCTCTCTCTTTCTTTTTCTCTTTTCTTTCCTATCCATTTCATTTTCTTCCTCTCACAAAACGAAGTACCAAAAAAGATTTTAAAAAGATTAAGACGTTACGAAAGACGAAACACTTCTCTGGCCGTCGATCCACTGTGACGATTCATACGCAAATGCGAGCAAGTAAATGTCGAAAAAGATTTTCCAAGGTTGTTCTCTGTGCCGAACTATCTGCGGAGCCTTGACTTTGATGGATCTCTCGTTTTTCGAGACAATGACGTGCAAAAATCCTTTCGGAAATTTACGTCACATCTCCTTTCGATAGTCGATCGAATTTTTATTCGAATTTAACGTTACCTTCTCCTCTTCCCGTCGTTCTTCTTCTCTTTCTTTTCTTTTTTTTTTTCTTTTTTTTTTCCCCTTAAATTGAAATAATCAGAAGTGCTCGTCGGAAAGAAAAGAAGAAGAAAAAAAAGCAAAGAAAAAAAAAAAATTGAGAAATAAAAAGAATTCGTCGCGCCAAATGTATTCTAAATTTAAAATCGAAATTAAAATTAGATCGAAAAAAATCATAGACTTTTCGTGACAGAAGCAACACATTTACGTAGATCGATCGATCGATCGATTGATAGATCGAGAACGAACGCATTAACAAATAATTCCTTCCGCAGAGACTTACTTGGAGTCATGGATGACGATAATTATCGAACGAATTGCTTCTCGCGCTTTCTCTCTCTCTCTCTCTCTCTCTCTTTCTCTCTCTCTTTCTCTTTCTCTCTATCCCTCTGTCTCTCTCTTTCTCGTCGTCGTATTAAATCGATGACCGTTGCGTGAGAGAGCACGGATGATAGAAGAGTTATAGGTGCTTTTTAGCGTTAGCAGTGCACGCTCGTTGATAATACGCTCTTGGCTAGGCAAGATCGTGAGAGAGGAAGAGAGACGGATATAAAAAAGAGAAGGAAAAAGAGAGAGAGAGATGGAGAGAGAGATAGAGACAGAGAGAGAGAGAGAGAGAGAGTGATCGTCGTTGTCCTCGAAGGATGGCCGGTGGCTTCGATAATCAGAGGCGATTACTGTCGTCTTCCTATGTTTTTCAGTATCCCCTTTCATCCTCGCTTCTTCTTGTCGCAGCACGTTAGCCGATTCTCTCCGTGGCCGTAGAGAAAAAGATGGAGGTGGTTTAAAAAAGAAAAAGGAAAACGAAAAAAAAAGAAAAAAAAAAAGAAAAAAATTATAAAAAAGAGAGAGAGAGAGAGAGAATAAATCCCACGGGCATCTCAGGCGTCTACGGTAAACTATTACAGACGGTAAAGGAGCTTAATCACCGTACGGACCAAGAGAAGATACGATGTGACTTCTTCTTCTTCTTCTTCTTCTACTTCTACTTATTATTATTATTCGTCTTCTTTTACTTCCTCTCATAGCAACATTTTCTTGAAATTGCGGTAAAATCGCACTTCTTCCTTAGGTTTTTACTCAGTGTGGAACTCGCAACGCACGCGCGAAAGAGTTATTGCTGCGAGCATGATCATCGTCCGTGACCGTGTTACTCTCTTTCAGTTAGACTCGCAAGTGCGAAAGGGGGAACGATTAAAAAATTTGTATTTCTTTCTTTTCTTCCCCTTAGTTTTTCTTTTTCTTTTTTTTTTCCTTTTTTTTTCTTTTTTTTTTCTTTTTTTTTTTGCTTTACTTCACTTCAGTTCACTTTTACCTACGGCCAAGTTCCTAGTGAAAAGTTTTTTATTTAAGATTCTATGATTTACTAATGATCGATATTCCAGATAGAGGATAAATTATACGGTTATTAGCTGTTTCAAGTTGATTGATTACACTCTTCTTACTACTAAATTATATTCCGATTAATACATAGATTTAGGCCAATTCCGATTTAATACGCTCGATGTGATATAACTAATATAATATACGACGTATAGTTTTATATTTGAAGACGATAAATTGTAAATACTTACATATTTATATAGATATATACGTGTTAACGAGACAAGCGTTTAAACCGAACTGACGATTCCGACCTTTTACTCTTCGCTAAAAGATACAAACGAATGTTACGAATGTTTATAAACGGTTTTATACAAACGACCTGACCTAAACCACGTTTACTAAAGACGTAAGTAAATAAATACACGTGTATTGATTGATTGTATATTTACCTTATCAAACTCCACAAAATAATTTATCGATAAATACGTCGTATATATGAATGTATGTATCTATATACGACTTTGTTTCCTTCGAAGAAATATCGTACGATGTAATTTATTACAAAAGGACATTCGCAAAGACATTTATATCCTTCATTCACGATAGAACAATCTATCTGTTCTCTTTCGAATTTTGTTATTCGATCGAACCGATGCAAATCGTTGGTCAGAGACATCACCAAAATACTCTATTGACTTCGAATAACGTCAGCGACTATGACAGTCGTTATTGTATAGATATGATGAATGAAGGACTCGCGAAGTAATCGACGTTATCGTAAATCTTCGAAGTCGGTGATCATTGTTAGATCATGGCCGATCATCCATTTCGATCTTGTCGCGCGTGAGTTTCGAACGAGCCGAAGGAAGCAGGGTCAGATCTTTATCCACGTCTACGAGGTCGAAACGATCTCGATTCGTTCTCGAACTCGATCGATCGTTTAAATATACGTAAGTACATATGTAACTATTTACAGATATGTGAGTAGATAGATATACATACATACAACGTATCTACGCTTGTCATTTGCATATAAATTCAAAAAAAAATTTTTTGCCCTTTATAAACCTAATTCGTAGGAACGTTCAACGTCGTTGAAATTTAAAAGAAAAGATAAAAAGAAAAAGATCGGAGTGATAGCGAATTAAAAGGGGTGAAAGAAAAACGAAAAAAAAAGATACATAAGAATAAGGAACTCCACCTGTCGGATGAGAGACTAACGATAATTGTAATTTACGAAGAGCGAACATCAGATAGTCATCGAAAATGTTGAACGAACGTGGCGCAGACATCAAGATTAAGAAGGAGAAAAAAGAGAGAGAGAGAGAGAGAGGGAGAGAGAGAGAGAGAGAGAGAGAGATAGAAAGAGAAAGAATCAAGCATGGGCTCGGGCAGTTCTCGCATATCGATTTAAAAAACACTCGCAGGCAGACACCCTTCTTGATCGTAACTCAGACAAAATCGCTTTAAGGTCGTCCGTAGCTCGCAGATCATTTTATCCCTCCTTTCCCCTTTTGTTTCGAGTCAGTGATATTAACGACACCCGGTAGATCGTAATTTTGTCATTCGTGCTAAGCTATGAGAGAGAGAGAGAGAGCGAGAGAGAGAGAGAGAGAGAGAAAGAGAGAGAAAAATAGAGAGAAAATAAGGATAAAAGGGGGTTTGATCGTCGTCGTATTGGAATTAAGCTTTCTCTCCTTCGAAGAAATAAGACTAAGAAAGAAATAAGTAGATCGCTCTGAGCTCGTTTAGTTGCGGCCACACAGCTAATTGCATGCATTTTTAAAAGCGAGACGACTTAATCGCGAGGAGCCGTATGATGAAAACGCCCGCGTAAAGCTTCGTGGCACCCCAGGGAAAAAGGATATCCACCCTTCTACACTTTCTTTAAAAGGGTGAAGGAAACCGAATATATATACGAGGACTCCTGTTTCCTCTTCGTATCATCCCATCGAGCGAAGAGGGTGCCTTCAATTTTCTTTTTCTTTTTCTTCCTTTTTTTTTCTTCTCAAATAAAATAGAGAATAAAAAATGTTATCTTCCATGTCCCAGAAGATTACGATTTATATATCGAAAGAAATCTGGTTTTCTTTTTTTTTTTTTTCTAGTATAAAATTTCGTAACTTATAAAATGCTCCAAACGCAAATCCAGTTATTACATTTAATATGTTTTTTTTTCTCTTCCTTTTTCTTTTTTCTTTTTTTTTTCTATTAATTAACCAACTATACTTTTTTATAATTGGCACAATGTCGTCCATACACTTATATTGATACTGATATACGTATATGTAAAGCTTGTGAATATTATTTAATAAAATAATTATACAAAACGAAAAGGAAAAAAAAATGATAAAAGCTTTAAATAGTAGAATTTATAATAATTAAATGATTGAACAAATTCAGATTTTCAGTTTTGTATCGTTTTAAATCTATCCATCAAAATTAATTCTTATCCTACTATTAGAATATCTATTTGAGATGAATTATATTTTTCAGTTGTAATAAAATTTAAGGAAAGGAACGAACGATGGTCGGTACAGCAAATATTCGATTCGATCAAAAATAATTGAAAGAAAGAGAGAGAGAGAGAGAGAGAGAGAGAGAGAAAGAAAGAGAGAGAGAGAGCTGCTGAGTTTCGCATCGGTCGCGCTCGTTGACCCATATAAATCGCGTTTTCCCCGTATCCAAGGGGATTTAATGGACATTGATATATCGAAGGAGTCTCGCTCTCGGCGTATTCCACGTGGCGTGATTAACGCCGCTCTCCTTGTGCGAATGTGCGATCGACCGAGTTGTGTCCTCGTCCCTCTCCGTATATCTTTCTCTCTCTCACTCTCTCTCTCTCTTTCGCTCTCTCTCTTTCGCTCTCTCTCTCTTTCTCTCTCTCTCTCTTTTTGAAAGCTAAAGAAACGAAT
>NC_140818.1:1385000-1420000 GCF_050613455.1 Vespa mandarinia | reverse complement strand
ACGACAGATCGTGCAAATTCTATCTATCATTTATTATTCGATTGAATTGCAATCTTGTTATGTTCTATATGCGTTTATTTATTGTTATTAAATATACATATATATAGTTTAACTATGTTAGATGTAATATGTGATAAAATGTGTATTATTAATTAAGAGATTACAATGAAAGAAATAATATATATATATATATATGTGTGTGTATGATATTAAAGTATAATATATACTGTTTTAATTTAATTCAATTAAAATATATAAATTTAATTATGATTAACGATATTTATTTATTTGATTAATAAAATATAACTTTTCTTTTTATTTAATCACTATTATCTTTTTCGTTCAAATCTATTTGACCATTTTAAAGCCATAAATTCCAATGATCGTTAAGATCATTTCATTAATTAAAAAATTGTAATAAAAAAAAATACACATGTATATATAAATATTAATTTTTAATTTAATTTAATTTAAATATATAACTATTCATAAATTTATTTTTAATTATTATAATAATAATAATAATAACACACACACATATATATATATACATATACATTATTTAATTATTCGATTGATTTAAATATATTGAAACATAATATCTTTTTTATAATCTATTTCACCATTATTATTTTTTTTTTCCATAAGATTTAACCGACAGACGAGAAATTTATAAATATCAACGATCGTCATCATGTATCGTTTTAAACGAAATCAAATTAACATTATGAAAAATCTCTATTGTTCCGCAATGGATGTTAAACGGATGAGGCATTAAACGTCTCGATGTTTATGGTGGCTTCGATTTTGTCACAACGCGTACGCGGTGCATTCAGCGTGACTGGCGTTAGGTGTTGGAGTGTCTATCACGTTCGCGTATACGGTGCCACCCGGTAATTTAGTGCCGAGTCTAGAGTCGATTTCTCGAGGCGATAAAACGATGCGAGAAGGAGACAAGGGGAATCGCTACGGCGAATAATTCAGGGCTAAATCTATTCCTGAAGAGTGAGAGAAAGAGGGAGAGAGAGAGAGAAAGAGAGAGAGGGAGAAAGAGAGAGAAAAAGAGAGAGAGAGAGAGAGAGAAAGATAGAAAACGAGAGCAAAGCAAGAAAAGGAGGAAGAGAGAGGATAACGGAGTGACTGTTGTATCTCGACGTTTGAATCGAACGAGAGACGGGATGTGCTCGGTCGCCTTCCTTTTGAATGCCCCATCGCAGAATAATGACAGAACCGTAACGAGTGTAGAATCTCGACTTCCATTACGATAGAGAGTATCGAGCTTGAAACTACAACGATTCGATCCTTTTAACGATCTTACGAAAACCGAACGTTCTTCTTCTACCTTAGATCCTGACAAAATGTTTTTTTTTACTTTCAAAAAAAATCTAAAAATAAGATCCGATCAACGAATCGATTAAACGTCAAATCATTAAGGCCTAGTTTATTATAGATATTGAATTCATTGAAAAAGAGAAAGAGAAAGAGAAATAGAGATAGAACAGATACAAAATCAGCAGATAAAGCAATTTATTACGTATGCACATATGCATACACCGCACACCACTTTACGAGGAATACTCGCAAAGATATCTGCTTTCTTAGCACGACAAAATAACAATGGCGAAGTGGAGAAGCTCATGCGATGACCGTTAACGATTGGTAGCATTTCTCCTATTTCTCTTTCTCTCTCCCTCTCTCTCTTTCACTGTTTGTACGCGTGTATGTCAATGTGTGTGTCTTTCTCTCTTTGTTTTTCTCTTTGTTTCTCTCTTTCTCTCGACAAGATGACCCGGCCAAAGCTATCAGTAGAAAGCGACTATGTCATTCGTCACGAAATGCCTTCTCCACCTTTCAGTATAGCATCTTTTCTCTTCAATCTTTTATACTTTTTATTCAGTTCCTACTTCTATTCTCGAGAACTTCGAAACTCTCTTTTCTCTCTCTCTCTCTCTCTCTCTCTCTCTCTATCTCTGTCTCTTTCTCTATTTATGTATTTCTGTTATCACATGACATCCGTTATTCGTGACAACGGTTCAGTAGTTGGTTCTCTTTACCAATGACTTTATGCAGAGGTACTTACTATTATGACAAGAAACAATAATTTTATTCATATATATATATATATATATATATATATATATATATATATGTATGTGTATGTGCATGTGTGTGTATGACGTGATAATTCGACTGTCATTGTCATTCAGAAAGAAAACGTCGAGTATAATAAAATTCAACGAATCATTTCTCATCTCTATTAAAGAAGATCCAATTTTCCTGGGACGAATAGAGTCATAAAGAATTATCGGCTACGAGGCAGTTTAATTGGGTGAAAGCAAAAAAAAAAAGAAAAAAGGCAGAAAAAGAAATAAGAAAGAAAGAAAAAAAAGAAAAAAAAAGAAAAAAAAATGAATTAATGAAATTACATGAATTAATAGCCGTATCCTATCGCCATGGTGACCGCGATTAGCTTAGCTCGGTTAATAATGTACGTGGAAAAGTATAATAATGATAATAATAAGGAGTTAAGTCCTTCCTGTCATCGAATCGAAGCCAGTCATCGAGCTCAGGATATGCCGGTAGCGATCGAAGCAGCCAGTGAACGAACGAACGTACTTACGTACGAACGTACTTACGAACGTACGAACGTACGTACTTACGTACGAACGAGCTAGCTCTTGGTCTACGTTCCTTGCATAAATCAAAGTAAATCCAAAGGAGCGAGTCACGTTCCCACGGACTCGCCAAAGAGAAATCGCGAATTTTACGAACGGTGTCTCGGTGTGTCACCGTGTCTCCGTCAGTGTATACGATCACGAAATCTCTCTCTTTCTCTCTCTCTTTCTTTCTCTCTATCTATCTCTATCTGTCTTTCTCTTTCTCTTTCTCTCTCAAACTCGCACCCATTACGTTTACGTAGAATTAAATACGTTTACGACGACGACTGGCCGCCCATGGAAAATAAATAGAATAAAAAGGATAAGAACCGTAAATGCGAGCGAGCAACCGAACGAGAGAGAGAGAGAGAGAGAGAGAGAGAGAGAGAGAGAGAGAGAGAGAAAGAGAGAGAAAGAGAGCAAATGAATGCTCGTAAAGAGATGGCCGGATACATATACGTATGTGTATACGTATATTCGTGTATATATATATATATATATATATATATATATATATATATATACATATATTAGCATTTTCTGTGTGTCTAGATGTGACTGATGAAAAAGCTTATGCACGTGTATAATACTCTCCAATATAGTCAATATGAGGAAGGTAAGATATATATATATATATATATATATATATATATATATATATATAAGTATATAGTATTATACTTTCTCCTTCTGATCGAGACTTCTTGACGTTTTCCATGAAATCGTCGATACCGTGTCTCGTAATTGTGTCGCGATCATCGTTAAAACTTAGTCACGATGAGAAACCTCCATTGTAAGTTGTTACATTGAATATTGCTCGTAATAGTTCAATGTTATTGATAATTTTCAACCAGGGAGAATGAGGGGTGAAAAGGGAGAAAAATGGATAAAAGAAAAAAAATCAATCCTCTCTCTCTCTCTCTCTCTCTCTCTCTCTCTCTCTTTTTTCTCTAGAGTTCAAACAAAATCATTTATACGTCCATTTATATATCCATTATTATCAATATTTACTTACACGGACAAAACTCGATCGGAACACTCTTCTTATCTAAATAAAAGGTACCCTTCATCTTGCGAGTTGTCTTAAGAAACTCAAAGAACCGGAAATAAGTACGTAAGACAGGTACAATCGACTCCGAAGGATTCCCAATGGGGATATTCTCCTTTGGGTAGAAAAGATTTCGGCGATTTTGCGTGTCACCTGAAACGAGCGATATGCAAACGCCGATCGTCACTTAGCGGCTCCCATCAGAAGCCGCTAATCTTAATTCGCTTATCGGATTACTTTGCGACAGGGCCTGCCGATGATGGAGACGTTATTTCCTCCGGTAAGTAAGTGAGGAAGAAAAAGAGAGAGAAGAAAAAAAAAAGCAACAAAAAAGAAAAGACAAACAAAAAGAGAAGTAACAAAAAGAAAAAAAAAAGGAGAAAGAAACAAAAAAGAAGAAGAAAGAAGAAAAAGAGAAAAAAAAAGGAGAGGGAAAAAACGAGAACATAAATGATGAGGGGGAAAGGAACAACGGAAGAAACGAAAAGAAAAAAGGACGAGGAAAAAAAAGAGAAAAAGAAAAGGAAGCATAATCCGGTTGGGTATGGTAATTCCAGAAGAAGAAGAAGAAGAGGACCTTTTTGCCTCTGTTACTTGCTCCTCTTCTTGTCCTCGTGATCTTGGTGATCGTCGTCCACTCTTCCTCGGATCCAAGTTTTACTCCAAGACGAAACGGTACCGTGTCGAGCGAGCAAAGGAGGATATTATAAAAGCGGGATAAGGCGAAGACGGAGGTAAAGAGGTTGTTGACCATGCCACCATAGCGGAAGATGAGCGTTTGATAGCGCCATATAACTCGGGGGGAGCGGCTCGACTTTGCTGTTCCGACTATCTCCTTTCCTTCTCTTCTCTTGCTATCTTTTTCTCTCTTTCTTTAACCTATCTTTCTTGTTCTCTCTCTCTCTCTCTCTCTCTCTCTTTCTCTCTCTTTCTCACACACACACACACACACTCTATCTATCTATCTATCCCTATCTCTTTCCTTCTTGCAGGCTCAGCCTTCTCGTTCCTTCTTTGCTTGGCCTTTTGGTGCATCGGTCTCGTACCACTCCCAAGGATTACTAGAATTAACGCGTAACCTGACAGAGAATCATCCAGCCTACTGCCTTGATTTAATTGCCGGATGCCGTGGCAAAGGTGCATTATCGAATAGAAACCTCCGATATCGGATATTCTGCTGCTTCTTCTTCTTCTTCTTCTTCTTTTTCTTCTTTCTTCTTCGTCTTCTTCTTCTTCTTATCCGTTATTTCTTCTTTACATAGTACATTCAAATAATCTGCTTTGAATATTTGATTAGAACGTCGTAAAAGGGATATTCCGTTCTTTTTTATTTATATTTCTTTTATATATATATATATATATATATATATATATATATATATATGCGCGTAATTTCTATCTTTGAAAAATATTCTTTAACAGATTCGCGGATCCTTAGATATGTATCATCAAAGCGTATCGTGCATTCAAAGATGTTACGGGTTAACGGACGATATTAATCCCGACTGTGGGGGGTTAACGACAACGAAATTCCACGAGCGAACGAGCGAGCGAGCCAGCACACGGTGAGGACGTGCGCCAACTCGTTAATTTGCATCGGGACCAAGCTTAATTGCGGGGAGGGAGGATAATTGGAGTGGCTCCGGGCAGCGGCGAACGATTAAATGGTACCTTAAAGAGTCGGTGTCACTTAACGGGGCCCGTGGAACTTTGGAATGCGCTTGATTTTATGTCCGCAATCGGGATATCTCCGCTAATTGTATCGCATTTCCCGACACGAGCCTATCGAATTATCTCTCTCTCTCTCTCTCTCTCTCTCTCTCTCTCTCTCTCTCTCTCTCTTTCTCTCTCTCTCTTTCTCTTTCCTTTTTTATTATTCTTCTTATTACACAAGAACCTTGATTTTCTCTTGGTTTATTAGTTAAGGAGGATAATTAGATTTTAATTGTAAAAATGTAAATATTAGAAAAAACGACGGATACGAATTTTACTTTCCTTGGTTTTTTTTTTTATTTTTTTTTTATTTTTTTTTTTTTTTGTTCAAAATAAAAGTCTACGTATTATTTTGATATTTAATATTTATTACCATTAATTTAATATTTATCAGTAGGAATTATATTAAATATTTATTATCATTGTATTATTGATTATTTGATTGATTTATTTATTTAACTAATATTATATTATTATTATATTAATATTTATAATTTCTTTTTTCTAAATAACGTTTAGGATTTATATTAATATTTAATATTTACTACTATTATACGACTATTATATTGCATATTTATAATTTTTTAATACATGCGTCTCTCTCTCTCACACACACACACACACACACACACACACACATACACTTTCTTATCCTCGCTATTTTACAATACAAGAGTAATAATGATCATTTATTTTCCTTCTCCTCTCTTTAAATCAACAACGTTTATCTCTTTCTCTCTGATATTTTTTTCGTTTGTCGGCTTCGGTGACACACACACCTGGTCGATATACCTAACCGTATTCTGCCCTCAGACTTACGCATGCATGAGCATGCAAAATGCCGGCCAATCATCGCTCGTAATCGCTGTGAATCGTTAACGGCGTATGGATCTCTGGACGACGATACGACGGTACGATGAGAAAGAGTGTGAAAGACTGAGTAAAAAAAAGAGAGAAAGAGAGAAAGAGAGAAAGAGAGAAAGAGAGAAAGAGAGAAAGAGAGAGAGAGAGAGAGAAAATCGATAAATGAATTGTATGTACGTAGTTATATACCTACGTTCGTTGCGAATGTTCTTATCTCAAGTCACTAAATCACACAGCGACTTATTCGACCGCAAACGTGATAGCCAGTTTTATTTTCTTTTCCTTTTTATCTTTTCTTATTTCTTCTCTTTTATCATCTTCTATTACTTATTTACGTAGTAACATTATATATACCTATGTACATACATAAATAAATACATATAATACATATATACATATAATACGTATCAGCTTGACAGTATTCACTTGGTGGTATGTAAAACTCGATGATGGAAAATATTTTTTTTATGATTTAATTATATTTTCTAATTATTTCTAAGAAATGCGAAGTGATCGTTCTTACAATCGATTTTCTAAAGATCATGAGAACGAGGCTCCCACGTTAAAAATCATCGAAGAGGTAATAGAGCTAAAGAAAAGTCTGAAATCGATTATATTACCTATACTTGTACCCTATATCTATATTTATACCTATAACCCGATGGGCGCAGAAGAAAATTAAAGCGACGCTTTTTGCCGATTAACACTTTGAACGCTCTGAACGTTGCTAGCTGTGATACTTCATAAACGCTACGTGCCGAGCAAAGTAATGATTAATGGACGCTCACGAGCTGAGGAAAGTTAAAAACGAGAAAGATAGAGATAGAAAGAAATAGAAAGAGAGAGAGAGAGAGAGAAAGAGAAAGAAAGACTTTACTTGCTAACGATCACGTCTACGTCCGAAAAGTTTAACAACCACCATCGACGTATCATGATTTTGTTAATTAAACCTTACGATCTCATGGATGAAAAACATTATTTTCTTTTGCAAACGATTCAAGGAAATCCATTATTTGCCAATTTTATTTAGCACGATTGAATCAGTCAAAACTTTCTCACGATCTCTCTCTCTCTCTCTCTCTCTCTCTCTCTCACACACACGAAAAAATAGAAAACAAAAAAAGAAACGAAAAAAAAAATAAAAAATCAATATCTTGGATTAACGAATTCGATTGATTAAAATTCAAAAGAGAATTATTTCTAACATGTAAAATGACGAACCTTTTCTGGACGAATTGTCGGCACAATGTTAAATAATTATCCTCCGATCGCAATGTTAAATAATTCGAACGGTAACGTCACATACCTACAGATTGTTTGTGTCAAAGAAAAAAAGACGAAAAAAAAATAGACGAAAAAATAAATAAATAAAAACAAAAAAAAAACAAGGAAAAGAAAAAGAAAAATGTTTAGTCACGCCCAAGCTCGTGTACGGGCTAATGAGATTAAACGCAATTAGTAAAAGTAAACCTGTCGAATGTAATAACGTTAACACGCAATGGGAGGTCCCTGTGATAACTTTTCGAATGATAAATCGTGAGGATATCATCATGCGACAAACTTTTGCTTTCAAGGCTTGGCCCTTACGAATATGTTGGAGCAAGAAGAAGACCAGGATGAGAAAGAGAGAAGGTAGGAATGAAGGAGGAAAAGAAGAAAGAACTAAAGAGGAGAAGGTAAAGGACGTGTCGGTATCGACGGAATTCTCGAAACGTTATGCAACGACTTCGAGGGAGCAATGAGATGTCGGAGAAGGTGCAACGGGTTCCTCGTTGCACTGCAACGTGGTGTGGCCCCCTTGAGCAAGCAACGATAAATTTTCATTCCTCCTTGACCACTCCTTCCACGCGGAAACTCAGAGGCCGAGTATTAATTTTCTAATACGGTTCCACGTTTCGCGCGCCTTCGTATCGGCACGGAACTCTCTCTCTCTCTCTCTCTCTCTCTCTCTCTCTCCCTCTCTCTCTCTTTCCATTTATTTATCTATCTTTCTCTCTTTCTCCCTTTCCCACTCTCTTTCTCTCTCTCTGTTTTTCTCTATCTCTTTTCAATTCACTGTATATTAATTGCACGCATAAGATCGTTCTCTCGAAGGTTAGATCTTCCACATACATACATGTATACATACATACACATATATATATATATGGATATATCTATACGCATACATATATGTATACACTCACAAATAGATTCCGTCGATCCTCGGCACTTTGTGTCATAGTAGACAGCGCAACGGCTGTCGTTAGCCTAACGACTTCGATAAATATCGAAAGGGGAACTCGTTAGCGTAACCGCGTCATAGCGAAAACGCGATTACACCTGCGTGCGTGAGTGCGATACGATTATCGCTCTTTAAACGTTCCATCTTGGGTTATCGTTCTTTCTCTTCTTATATACATAATATCGTTCTCTTCTTTTCCTAAGGCCTCACCTTCCTAGCGATATGTAATAGTAGGCGCAAATACGAGTTTTACAAGTTAGAAGATGGCTTACTGGATCCGTGCCCGGTGTAGTTATGTTTATATACATATATATATATATTTTTCTTTCCTTTTCTATTTTTTTTTTCTAATGATCAAACCGTACAAACGCGATTTGTCCTACAATGATAATAATCCTCTTGCTAACTGAACAAACTCTTGGATGCTTTGAATTTCTCCTTCGATCCTATTATCGTAAGCGCTTTTAGTCGTAATTACCGTATAACTATGCGATTTTACTCATATCGTGTTTGATCCTTTTATACATACACATATATATATATATGTACATGTATATGTATAACATATGTATGTAACTGAGTACGAGTTGCCTCTCTTAAACTTTCAACGTCGTACGACTGTTCCGCGTATATTGCATGTGTTTGCGAACGGGGTGTAGTCTTATGTAGCCTGATAAATGCGACGGACGTCGCGATGAAGAAATCCTGCGTGGGTTATCTATCCTGGGGTAGGATAAATACGAACGTTAGAAAGAAAGAGAGAGATAAAAGGAGAAAGAGAGAGAGAGAAAGAGAGAGAGAGAGAGAGAGAGAGAAGATCGGAGCAACGGGAATCGAATGTAGCGGCATACACAAAGTAGAACGATATATGTCTATCTCTATCTCTCTCTTCATACCCCTTTACTGCCGTTCCTTTCATGGGAGTAGCCACGTAACAAATGAGCTCGCTTTCAGCCACGTATTATACATTGGTCGCGCTGAATTACCTTACGGAAATACCGAGTTACGGTGTCACCAACCAGCAACCGATAGCAGCAACTCCGTCGATTGAGAAAGACAGAAATCGGGAGGGAGCGAGAGAGAGAGAGAAAGAGAGAGAGAAAGAGAGAAAGAGAGAGAGAGAAAGAGAGAAAGACACTTTGGATTTTCTTCTTGTAGAAGCAACCACGATCGTTTCCACCGCACGTTTGTCGTTCTTCTATCTTCTTGGGAGGTGAGAGCGTTGCCAATCGTTTGATAAGCACACTCCTAACGTAACCCTTATCTCAAGTATACTAAACGTCTACGAGCTGTTATAGGAACATCTAGCTTTACCGGTTAGCTCACGTTTTTTCTTTCTTTCCTTTTTCTTTTTTCTCTTCTTTTATTTTCCATTGTATATAATCCTCGCTAACTATCGTCTTAACTCGCACGTGTACGAGTATGAGAACATCTTCTTATTCGAATGATGATAATCGTCGTCGTGTTATTTGAAATGCAAAATCTCGAGAAGCACGAAGTTCCCTTTTCGATTCTTTCCTATTTTTCTTCCTTTCTTTCTTTGTCGATATCAATTTCGAACCTTGAACGATCCTCGATGAATGAAAAAAATGCCTAACTCTCTTGGTACAATGTTATTTCTCTCTCTCTCTCTCTCTCTCTCTCTCTCTCTCTATCTGTCTCTCTTTTTCTCTCTCTCTCTCTTTCTGAAGTTAAGATCGTCGGTGACTCGTAATAGACGCTTTCCCATGCAGTATCTAACACAACGAGCACAGATAAAGTGTAAAATTTAAGGTCTGCTTATTGCGACGTCGCGGGTGCAAACTCGGGAATAAAGGTTACGATCGAAAGTAAAGTGACAAGGCAAGTGGATCGGATTAACGATGGGACGTGAACTAGCTTCGTTCCTTCTCTCTTTCTCTCTATCTTCCTCTCTTTCTCTCTCTCTCTCTCTTTCTTTCTTTCTGTCTATATTTCTGTCTCTTTCTCTATCTCTCTCTTTCTCTCTCTCTCTCTCTTTCTTTCTTTCTTTCTGTCTATATTTCTGTCTCTTTCTCTATCTCTCTCTTTCTCTCTCTCTCTTTCTCTCTCCCTTACCTCTCTCTTGCGCTCGCTCAGTCTCTATCACCCTCTCATATTTTCTCTCTTTCTCTTTTTCTCTTCAACGTGTCACAGCACCCACGGCGGGTAGAGCGTGAAAACGGCGGATTAACCTTTGTAATTGTAGAATTATGTGGCGATTAATAACTCGACAAGGCGTGCGTGGGACTGCCGTGCTTTGTGGTTCAAACGCGGAGTGCAGAGATAATCATCGGTCGTGCCTGAAGCACAGACGATACCTACATATTATATCTATGTATACTTGTGTATATATATGTAAATATATGTATATATATATATATATACACATACATATATATATATATATATATATATATGTATATGTATATTCGTGGGTCTCTTCCTAAACATATATATATATATATATATTTATATATAAACTCATATATGTATGCACGCAAATGACTGATAATCCCATGTAATATTTAACTAAAATAGATTCGCGTAGAAATATACAAAATATATAAACTGTATACAATATACATATGTAAGTACATATCTATATGTATCGAAATTTATTATAAATACGATAGGAAATTTTCACTGATAAATACCTACATATTGTATGATCGGTGTATAGTATAGATACACAGATGTATATGTAAGTACTCGTAAATAGCTGCTCGGGTACATTCCTTCTATTTCTATCCCTCCTCTCTCTCTCTCTCTCTCTCTCTCTCTCTCTCTCTCTCTCTCTCTCTCTCTCTCTCTCTTTCTCTATCCTTTCTCTCGGAGGCAGAATATGTGGAGACATGGAAGACGAGGATGAATCAATGTCTCGGTAAGAGAGCAACAGTGGCAAGCGTGTCCCAGCAGTTTGAAACAAAACCATTACGCCACGTAACAGGTCGCGCATGGAGAAGCAATCTGCGTGCACACCGCAGCAGGAGAGCGAAGAAGAAGAGAAAAAGGAGGAGAAGGAGAAGAAAGAGGAACAGGAGGCGGAGGAGGAGGTGATGGTGATGGTGCTGGTAGTAGTAGTAGTGGTAGTGGTGGTAGAGAACGCGTCGCGTCTCGTCCGAAGAGAAACTGCAAGGAAGAGCCGTGATTCTCGAACGGGCGACACGAAGAGAGCACACGATGCCGACGATCCTGCTTCCGCGTTGATATTCACCCAGCCACGTGCAGGGTACTCTCTGTCTATCTTTGTCTTCTTCTTCTTCTTCTTTTTCTTTTTTACGTCTTCTTCTTCGTCTTCGTCTTCTTCTTCTTCTTCTTCGTCACCTCTCTTCCTCTTAGACTTCGTCTTCGTCTTCTTACCTTTCTCTCTTCTGTCTCTTCATCTTTTCTTCTTCATCTTCTTTTTCATCTTCTGCCTCATCTTCGTCTCTTTTTCTTTTTCATTTCTTCTTTTTTACACTTCATTTCCTCTCCTTTTTCTTCTTTTTCGTTTCTTCTACATATACTTCATTTCTTCTTCTTCTTCTTCTTCTTCTTCTTCTTCTTCTTCTTCTTCTTCGTCTCTTTTTCCTATACTTCATTTCTTCTTGTCTTTCATCTTCTTCGTCCCTTTTTCTTAGACTTAATTTTTCTTTTTCCTTTTCTTATTCGTTTATTTTTCTTCTTTCCCTTAATTTTTTCTTCCTCGCTTCTTCTCCTTCATTTCTTTTTCTTTATCTTTCTCTTCTTCTCCTTCTCCTTCTTTTTCTTTATTTTCATTGAACTTTCGATCGTTCTCTCGAAAGGGAAATGACACGGGGAATTCACTCATAATAAAATGACTATTATTCCATTTATCTTTACATCTTCAATTTATCGAACATTGATGACCGTAATAGAATCATACATTTATACCCGATTTTAAATCGAAATTAACTCGACGTTCTAAATCTAGTTACGTGTTTATACAAATTACATAAGACGTTCGTCGAGATGTCGAAGAAGTCGAATGAACAAATAGTAAATTAGCTTTCGTTCATTTAAATTGCTTACGATGGAATTCTCTTAGTACGTTTTGCAAAACGAAACATAAACGAGTTAAGTATCGGATTTTTAATGGCACGAAGAACAATCGTCATCGCCTCGCGTTTCTTTCGATGTCGCAACGGTACACGTACCTGTAACAACGAACTTGAAATATCACCGCATTAAATCTTTGTCTCTGAGCTAAGAGGAGATTTTCGATAAAAAGAAAAAGAAAAAAAAGAAAGAACAAAAAAGCGAAACGTTTATCGTTGCTGTATATTCGAAGATACCAATAAACGTCGATCGTGATAATTCGGATTTCGTCGCAAAATGTAAGTAAAAGAGAGAAAGGAATAATCATAGCAAGAAGTGAAAAGAAGGAAAGAAGAAATTAACTGAATGAAGAGAATTGAGGAAAAAAACGAAGGATTCGAAAATAAAACAAATAAATAAAACGTAGAAAATATGTAGAAGATGTTCTTTACAATGTTCTTTTATAATGAGCCAGGACGAATAAATGGATCGAAAGTAAATAGAAAAAAAAGGAAAGAAGAAAAATAATAAATAATGAGTGTCCGCGAATTATCCGCGAAAGGGTAAACGGAAGGGGCCTAATTAAAGGCTCGAAGGATATCTCGAATCGCACGGCGAGTAAGAATAAGGCCGTAAGATACTCCCAGTGGAGTTCTAAATTCGCTCGTTTTCCGAAAGGACGGTATCGGGACGCATCGTCGAAATAGATCGTTCGTAGAGGATCCGGTAGGATGCTCTTACCCTCTCACTCCCTCTTTCTCTCTCTCTCTCTCTTTCTCTCACTCTCTCTTTCTTTCCCTCTCTCTATCTATCTATCGAGACAAAGGTGGCTCTTATGGCCGAAGTTGCTAAGCCGCTTCTTCTTCGTGGCTCCTCGACATCGGCGATCTCTAAAAGCGATCGGTATCGGATCGCGTTATTTCTCTAGCCTATCGTCGCTCGCTTCTCTCCTCTATATCGTCCTTGCCGTACTATTAATCGTCGGCGGTTCTTCTAGTAGACGTTCACCCACGCCGTACGGCACCCGGCTGCTGCTCATTAGAGAAAGAGAGTCGACTTGACTAAGAGAAATGCGTGCCTATTTTCTTTCTCTAACCCACCAGAAATCAAGGATCCTCTTTGCTAGTAGTTGGACGAAAACGGAACTTTACAAACACACACACACATACACATACACACACACACATAGACATATATATTTATTATTATTCCATAGGATCATACTATAGAAAAGTCTCTGAATTCAGGGATAGTTAAAGTTCTGATATTGAGTTACTTGAGTTACTCACTGGCGGTGCTATCAAACGTAGTTGAGCGAATTTATCCTGGCCAGGAATTACGTAGATTTCTTCTTCTTCTTCTTCTTCTTCTCCTTCTTCTTCTTCTTCTTCTTTTTTTTCTTTCTCTTCTTTGACTCTCTTTCGCACGAAATCGGTAGCCAAAGAGTCTGACAGAACAGTGGGCACCAACGATTGGATTCCGATACTTTCCGTACTTCTCTTCAATGTATTTCAGTATGCCGTTTGGTATAAGGACGAGGAGATCGGATCGATTGGGAGGCCGCAAATGGTAATAGCACCGGGCATTGCGACTCTTTTCGAGAATCCTCACGGCTTATTGGAATGGATCGTGTATTCGATTGAAAGGACGAATCGATTGGAAAATTCGAAAAGAAGAAAGAAAAAACAGAGAGAGAGAGAGAGAGAGAGAGAGAAAGAAAGAGAGAGGGAGCAAAATTTATTTTTATTTATTTATATGTATATATAATATATTCTGAAATTTATCTATATTCAACAATTTCATACACTCATTTAATTATAATTAATAATTAAATCTTCGATCATTTTTCTTTCTCTCTCTTTCTTTCTCTAATAATATACGAACGATAAAAAAAAAAAAGTTAATTGAAAAAGGAAGAAGAAAAAAATCAACAACAACAATAACAACAACAACAACAACAAAGGAAAATTCGATTAAATGAGAGAAACGAGATCTTTCGAAAGAGCATTTCCTTTTTTTATTTTTACAAACTCGTAATCTACCTCATTATAATCCTGAATGGCTCGTCAGTAGAGAAACCATGTCTCGGAGACGCGGAGAACCATTTTTCAAGATCGCGGGAAACAAGCGAAGACATATATCAGAAACGCAACATTGTCCAAGATAGTCTCTTGTTGGCTGCAAAATGAAGTTAAGGAGAGGAAAAAGGATGGAGAAAGGAGAAAGATCCTGACCGTTCTCGCTCGATAATCGTTCCCTTTGTCGTTTCTTCTTCTTACAATGGCAGCAGTCCTACTCTAACGACAATACCTAACGACAAGACACCAAGACACGTTATACGTATAACACCGTATATGAGTTCGTATCTACATATACGTGTTTATGTATATGTACTTATGATATGTGTATGTGTGTGTATGTATGTATGTTGTATGTATGTATGTGTATGTATGTTGTTGTATGTATGTATGTTGTATGTATGTATGTATGTATATAAGATGCATCGATGGAAAATTAGAACGACATGGTTACACGACGACAACGACGACGATGACGACGACGACGATGAAGGAGAAGACGAAGAAAACGAAGAAGACGACGAAGAGACACAAGGATCTTTTCTCTTGCGATCTAGCGATCTCTCGATCTTGTGAACGAACGAGCGAGCGAGCGAACGAGCGAATCGAGCGAACGAGCGAACCGAGCGAGCGAATTCTTCTGGCGACTGCATTTATGGGAGAGCATTACGTAACGACGCGATTGCGTTCTCACACGGAGACGCTTTGTGGGTGTTATGAAATAGATATCGTGTTCCACGTACATTTATTCGCTTTAAATTCCGTCGGGTAAGAAAGAAAGCAAGCGCACTCTACGCGCGACCCCGTCTTGCGCAACGATCCTGAAGTAAATCTATTTACTCGCGCGTATGACTTTTCTTTCTTTCTTTCTTTCTTTCTTTCTTTCTTTCTTTCTTTTTTCCATTTTTTCTTTCTTTCTTTCTTTCTTTCTTCCTCCCCCACTTCTTTCTTTCGATATCATTCGAAAAAGAAAAGAAAAAAAAAATAAACTAGTACTTTAATTGTTATATCCTCGAATATTTAAATGTAAATTTTGTTTTGTACCTCGTTTGAATTAATTCAAATTTTTTGTTTTCTTCAATTTTTTGTTTTCTTTTTTTAACAAGTTGTCCTTTTCGTATATATATATATATATATATATATATATATATATATATATATATATCTACGACGAATGGACAAAATATTTTAAGTGATCATTTTTTAAGTCAAATTTTATTCAAGTAAAAATAATCATATTTTAAGTCAAATTTTTTTTTCTCTTTTCTTTTTTTTTTTTTTTTAATAAATTATCCTTATAAATACATGTATCTTTGATGGGCGAACAAAAGATTATATTAACTTAAATTCCATTTTAATTCAAACAGAGTGAATATACTTATACAATATATTCCATGTCGTTGTCCATTTATTATTTGCTTATGATACATATATTTTGTAAATCCCATAAGACATTTATTATATTAATTTTCACGTCCAAAATCTAACGCCCGATCATAACATTGGCACTTGAAATATTTAATATTATATTATAAGTGCTTCTCTCTTAATAATTCTTGACATATAACTATTTCGCTCGTTGAAATTGATATATAAAAGAAAAAAATAAATAAAAAGAAAAATCTATGGGAATTGATAAAAGTAACATTTTCACGCTTCGACTTATGCAAATATGTCCGGTCGTAAGGATTATCTTTCTCACGAGGTGTCCAAAGAGAGGAACAAAGTGAGAGAGAACTTTCCGTAGAAACGGATTCGTGATTTCTTCTTCTTCTTCTTCTTCTTCTTCTTCTTCGGTCGGTCACCATTTACATCGTACGCGTCGCGTTATCTTCTCGTTTTACCATAGTAAGAGCACGCCACGAGACATTCCGTCGGAAGAGATATTCTCTGGAAATGTCATGAGCGCGTTTAGCCGATCGTCCTCTCAACGGAACGAACGTAAAGTGTTTAAAAGATAATCCAGTGATAAGTATAATATTGACAATTAAAATAATATTTTATGTTATATTTATTAATATTATTTTTTTTCCTCTGAAACAAATATTTACCGAATTGATATGAAAAAAGAAAAAAAAAAAAAAAAGAAAAAAATTTTTACAACGATAAGAACAATATTTTATATTATAACTGTCATTATTACTATTTTTCTTTTTATTTCAAGAAGAACTAAAAAAAAAATTTAAATAACGTTTACCTTTGATCGGGTAAATGAAAAAAAAAGGAAGAAAAAAAATGAACGTATAACATCGACGATTAAAATAATATTTTATATCGTACCTGTTATTATGATTTTTCTTTTTTTTTTTTTTTTCTTTTTTAATTTCAAAAAGACGACTAAAGAAAATATTTACTGAATATTTACTTTTAATCAAGTTGATGCGAAAGACAAAAAAAAAAGACAAAGAAAAAGAAAAGAGAGAGATAGAGAGAAAGAGAGAGGCAAAATGAGCTTCAAAATTATAAATCAGTTCTTAAACAAAAAAAAAAAGATTTCTTTCTACATGAAGAACGACACTCATTGTTGAATTTTTTTCAATATTTCATTTGATCATTGTACAAAACCCGGAACTAAGATGAAAACAAATGGAAAAATTATGCATGTCCATTACGACAAACGGTTTAGCAAGATAATACTTTCCTCTTTATTCAGTTCTGACTATACCTACGTAAGTAACTTACATAGGAACACGAAGGTATACATACATATATACATACGTTGTATGGTTCGCTTCGATATCAAAGCTCATCGAGCTCGATTCTCGTTATACCATTGGGCGAGTTAGTCGAACGTTTTACAACATATGACTCATAAGAAAAAGCGAACACATACAAATGGATATGCACTTACACCTGCACCCTTTTATACATTATTATGTTACTTGTATATCCACTTGTATCGATCGATCCTCGCGCGAGATGCAATTAGAGACTCGTAATATGTATCAATTTATATTAATCGATTGGGGGCATTAGTCAGTCACAATAAATATCTATAGAGACGAAGAATTTCACGCTCACGCCAACTGGTGGAAGCTAACTTTTGCAAGCGAACAACGGTGCAACAACCGAGTTAAGAAATCTTTCGTAATACCTATCGACGCATGTTTTCTCTTCTCTCTTTTCTTTTTTGTTTTTTTTTCTTTTTTCTTTTTTTTTTAAATTTTCTTGAGTCTTTCGTTTTTTCTTCTATTTTATATCAATATATTTCCTCTTTTTATCTTTCATTTCTTCCTCGCTCCTCATTCCTTACGCCTATCTCTTTTTATTTCTCAATCTCAGTTGTCGTTTCCTTTTTCTTTTTCTTTTTTCTTTTTTTCTTTTTATTTATTTCTTTCTTCTTTTTTTTTTCGCTGTCCTTTTACTTCATTTAATTAGATACGGTCGGCTAATTTTTCATCCCAACCTTTTGCAATCTTATCCCGTTGTAACGATTCGATAATATATATCCCCACCCCCCCCCCTCCCGCCCCAATAAAATGTAAGATCTATGAGAAATTTTTGCATTCATAATTCGAATTCTCATGTACATATGTCGCGCGATTTGATTTCTCGTTCACATTAGAATTTGATCGCCGACGAATAAACGGTAATTATGAAATCGTTTATTATTAATTTCCCGATAGATCTGGAAATTCATTTAATAACGATCGAATTACCGTAAAACTCGTCTATGTATATTCGTCTACTCGTTTATTTATGTATGTATGTATGTGTATATATATATATATATATATAGAGAGAGAGAGAGAGAGAGAGAGAGAGAGAAAGAAAAAGAGAAAGAGATACGTATATGTATAGTTCTTCGACCAGTCCGATAATAATGAGAGTGCATCACCTTCCGTGAAACTAATTAAAACATTCGTAGGCTGCCGGGCAACGTTAACGGGGAGTTAATTTTCTCTGGGACGAATCAAATTTATTATTGATTATACGTTCAAAATTAACAATTAATAAAGCAAACGTGTATAATCACATGAGGAAACACGAAATAATATCGGATTCCTTCGACTTCGAGTCTCGTTGCTTTTAATTAGCAACAAATTTTCTCCTCTCTCTCTGTCTCTCTCTCTCTCTTTCTCCCTCTCTCTTTCTCTCGCACTCTTTTCCCTTTATTTATATCCCTCGATAAATACGAGACCGAGTTCGATTACAGGAATAAGGTATCGAGGTATCGAGGTATCGAGCGTGTCGATCATCGTCATTGCTTCTAGCAACGGTGAAAGTTTCGACCCCTTGCTTTGACCCGCGGAAGCAGAAGGAAAAGGCGCGACGCGTGCGGAACGAATTCGTGGAGGAAGTAAACGGCCTTTAAATCGTCTCGCTCTCGTATCTTCGAGCTACCTGCGTCCGCGAGAGCTCGATACGATCGATCGATGAAATTTCCTCACGGGGAATCGTGGAATCGTGTGCGTGACCGAGTCGCGTTAATAACGAAAATAACTTTCTACCTATCTTCTCTCTTTCTTTCTCTATCCATCTCTATCTTTATCTCTCTCTCTCTCTCTCTCTCTCTCTTTCTCTCTCTTTCTCTCTCTCTGTCTCTCTCTTTTTCTTTCATTCTCATTTTTCTATTTCTATCTTTTATTATAAAGAAGAAGATACCTCCTTGCGAGGTGTGGTCGATTCCAAAGAATTCTTCTCTTTCTCTTCCTATTATATTTAATTATAATATATTATATATATATGTATTATATATAATTATAATATATTATATATATACTATATATAATAATAATATAATATTATATATATATATATATATATATATATATACTGGTATAAGTTTATTTTAAATATCAATGTAATTTGAAATATTAAAAGATCAAGTTAAAACGATCAATTATATATATATATATATATATATATATATATATATATATATATAGATTCAAAATACTTTCGCGAAAAAAAATTGCAAACAATTTGGGTGAAGAACCATCGGTAAAGAAATATCTCGGATACTCGTGATAAACGAAGCACTCCTGTACACGTTTATATCCCTATATGCACGTAGTCATACATAAGGTTTATCATAACGGCCGGTTCGTGTTTTCACGGAATGGCACGGTAGAAATTAGCTTAAATAACGTTACCAAGAGCACGTCTCGAGATAAAAGCCGAACGGTAATAATTAAACTCTCGGTAGGACGTTTCTAAGGAAAATCAAGAGATACGAAGTGAGAAATAGTGTATGTATGTGCCTGTGTGTGCGAACTAATCATGAAAAATATTTAAGATTTTTTTTCTTTTTTTTGGATGAATGAACTATACAAAAAGAAAGAAGAAAAAAAGAAAACAAAAATTACTGAACGAATTATGTAACGCGTGTCCTATAATTTTGTCATACTATGTACTTCGTACTCGATTTCACTTCATACTTATGAGTTCACGAAGATAAAAAAAATATATATATATATATATATATATATATATATATATATATTTGCGCATTATACACATTAATATATATGTATGTGTATATATATATATATATACGCATACACACACACATTATATACATTAAACATATACATTCATATCGATCTCGCGAGTGCAGAAGAGAGGGTGCACCGTCGCATAGCAAGCGGGACTTTATACGCGTTCGCGAGTGCGTGACCGTGCGCGACCGAGACGGTTACGTCGTATCAGCCATCTTTCCCTCGTTCTCGTAGACTCGTTTCTCCTTTTGGTGCGAGTTCCACCGAAAAATGTGTTAACAAGAGTCGCATACGTGCACCACGAACAGAATTTTCATTTCTCTAACAGACGAGCATAACAATGTTTCATATATTGATATATATGATACAGATATATATATATATATATATATACATATTTACTGAATTGTTTATAATGTATACATGTATATTGATTTATAAAACGATAGAATCGATTAGAAATGGAAAATATCATTGATAATTTTGAATTTCCGAAGACTCTTCTATTCTCAATAGAAAGAGAGTTAAGAAGATCTTCCGTTACTCAGCACACCCACCTACACACACACATACACACAAATATATTATACGCATATATATATAATGTACATAGAAAATAAAACGTGTACCGGAAGAGGTACCTTCACTTGAATGTCCAAGATGTCTCGGGAATGGAGAAAAGGGCGTGTAAAGTAAAGCGTGCGTTGCACGCGGAAGAGCGGGTGACGTGTCGGTCGATATATATCGAGACTAGCGTGAAGTATTTAAAGGATAGAAAAGGATGGGAAGAGGATTAAGAGGAGGCTTCATGGTGAAAGAGGAAGAAAGTCGGCTATGCCGCGAGGTGTGGTGGCAGGCAGGTGAGCGCAGGCGTGCGCCTTTCGTGTTGGCATTTGCTAATGGCGATCTACGTTGAACAGAGAAACCGTAGACCTTAGAAAGAAAGAGAGAGAGAGAGAGAGAGAGAGAGAGAGAGAGAGAGAGAGAGAGAGAGAAGGATGCTGAGAAAGGAAGACTCGGATATAAAGGAAAAGAGTTGGTATCGCGTTATACCGACATCAGCCTTTCTTTCTTTTAGCGCCAGGGGCTTGAACAAGGGCCTTAGAAAGGGCCTGACCGAGAACTTGGGACTCATACAGAAGAAGAGAAACAACTCAACGATCATACGGGAAGAATAAGCGCGAGAGAGACGAGCACACCCACCTACGATGGGCTGAGCAACGATATATTACTCGCACGCCTCGTGACACCTCACCTGCCGAGTATTTTCTCTCTCTCTCTCTCTCTCTCTTTCTCTTTCTTTTTCCTTTTCTTTGTCTATCTATCTCTTTCTTTCTTTCTTACGTTGGTCGTCGCTTCCTCGTGGGTGGATAAGGCCCCGCGGGGCCACCTCGTCCACTTCTTTTCGTTCGGGAAACATTCGCGAATTTACTCAAACCAACGATGCAACGTATATATATAATATAATACATATATATATATATATATGTTAGTATATAACATATTCGTAATCATGGAATCTTACAATTACTATTCTTGTTTCTAATCGTAAGTTTATATAACGAATGATAGATGATTTTGTTTACTCACTTGAAATATTTTTTTAACTGGCTCGTGATTTCTATTGAGCGCAATAACAAAAAAGTTATATTCGAACGTATAGGTATACATATTGCATGCTATATATATATATTTATATATATATATATATATATATATATATATATATTCGTACAGATTATTCATACATATGTAGGTATGTATTTCGATTCGTTAAAGTCCATATCGAATGATATTCAATCTATTTCGATAACGGGTATCCCGATATTCAACGACGTTAAATTTTGTTTAATATCAAAGTTATTAGTGGATTTGCAATAGAATTCCTCTAAATATCTCTTGTTACCGGAGACTCGATCTCCAAAATATTGATAGAAATTAGAAACCCGTGAAAGGTATACTGACAAATTATTTTTTTATTTTTCATCAATCCGATAAGATACTTCAAAGATTACTAGTTAAAAGAAAAAGAAAAAAAAAGAAAAAAACTTGAATCAGATATTTCCCAAAAAGAAATTATCTAGTTTTGAGAATAACGATTAAATAATTTTTAATATCACTTTACATAGATATAAATATAACGAAAAAATTTGATTTACATCTCACATTTAGATCGTTCGACTTTCAAACGTCGTATCTACCTTCTAATCATGTTGTGATAAAAAAAGAAAAAGGAAAAAGGTAAAAAAAATAAATAAATAAATAAAAATAAGCATAAAAATAAAAATAAAGACAGCGAATAAAATCTCGGATAAAAGATGCTTTCTCTGTCTCCCTCTGTCTCTCATTTCTCTTTCTCTCTCTCTCTCTCTCTCTCTCTCTCTCTCCTTCTCTCTCCTTCTCTCTCTCGAAGAGAAGAAGAAAAAAGAAAGTCTCCATTCGAAGGAGGAAATGATTTCGAAGTTACGCGCGATCGAACGCGCCATCGATCTTATAACGGCTCGATGTCGTAGGTCACGATGAGAGGCCTCCTTTAACAAGGACATTGAAATCTTTGCACGGCGACGTGCGTAATGATCAGTGACGGATAGCCGACGTACCTTGTAAGATCGCGATCCTCGAATGCTACGATGGTAAAAGAGAGAAGAAATGAGAAGAGAAGAGAAAAGAAAGAGAGAGAGACAGAGAGAGAGAGATAGAGAGAATAAGAAAGGAAGGAAGGGGCAGGAGGGGGAGGGGAGAGAACAGAAAGAAAAAAGAAGAAGAAGAAAAGAAGAAAAAAAAGGAAAAGAAAAAAAATGTGCAAGAAGTGCCCCCGGTGCAGATAGTTAGCGGAGAAGTCGGATCGATGGATCGAGCCAAGAGATGGAGAGGTAGCGATCGACTCAAACAGGACTGTGAACGTACGATCGAGATCTTTAGACGATACATCGACGCGTACATATGCGTAACCATAACTCATCCCTGAAACGACTACTAAACCCTAAAGCGACCTTAGAAACTAGATCTCGACCTTACTTTTATTCATTTATTTTTTCATTTTTTCTGCTTCTTCTTCTTATTATTATTTTTTCGGTAAAATTTCCCGGGGAGTTGTTGGTGCGTTGTTTGAAAAAAAAAGAAGAATAAAAAGAAAGAGAAATTAATTCCAATATATTTATCTGAAAAGAAAGAAAAAAGAAAGAAAAAGAGAGAAAGAGAAAGAGAGAAAGAGAAAAAGAGAGAGAGAGAGAGAGAGAGAGAGAGAGAAAATACTTTACGGTTAAGGTCTGATACGGTTAAAGTCCGATGTATTAAGTAACTTATTGAATACTATATTGAGATAAATCAATAGAATCTAATTATATATCCGATGCAGATTCTTCATTAAATTAATTTACGGGAAACATATATTCTTCCTTTAACATCGTTTGAACGAAGAACGAGTAAACTATTTGATATCACAGACGATCTCTTCACGGATAAAAAAACGAACGACTAATCTTTCCTCTCTCTTTCTAATTTACTCTCTCTCTCTCTCTCTCTCTCTCTCTCTCTCTCTCTCGTATATACATACATACATATATTTGTATGTATATATGTATGTATATATATTCACCCGGTATAGAAGCGCACGCGCGTCGGTATTATTAAAAGCGTACTTCTGAAGACGCCTGGAACTCCGATTATCCGTTCGAGTAAGGTAGAAATCAAGATCCAAGCGGTTTGGTATCTTCGTCGTCATCTTCCTCGCATTCCTTATAAAGTCGAAATCACGGATAATACGGAGATGAAGAGAAGAAAAAGAGAGAAAGAGAAAGAGAAAAAGAGAGAGAGAGAGAGAGAGAAGGAGAGGCGGGGTATGGGAAGCCGGCGACATTTAACTCGGCAATCGGTAGGACACCTGTGACATTTCATTAAGTGCCGCGAGCTCGGCGGCTGCACAACTGCGAGAGTAACGCGAGGCGGAAAGGGACGAGAAGAACGTCAGATAGATAGAAAGAGAAAGAGAAAGAAAACGAGAAAACGAGAGAGATCGAAAGAGCGAGAGAAACAGCGCGGAACGAGATGAGGAAGAAAGAAAAGAAGAATGAAACGAAAAAAAAAAGAAACAAAGAAAAAGGGAAAGGGTAAGAAGAAAGGAAGAAAAAAGAAAGAAAAAAGAAAAAGGAAGGAAAAAAGAGAGAAGGAGAGAGAGAAAGAGAGAGAGAAACAGGCAAGGAGGCAAGTAGAAGGGTAAAAGGAAGAAAAAACGCTTAAAAGAAACGCCGCACTCCGCGCAAAGTGGATTCATTATGCGCCGCGTCCGCGGAATCCCGCATTTGCATCTCGCGGTAGCAGTCGCGACTATATACGAGGTGGACGCGAGCATTAGTTTGCGTCCTGCGATGCCGTGGGACGCATTTAACATTGGTAACGGTGCGCAAATCGTTGACTGCCTCTCTGAGAGCATCGGGAAAAGGGATGGCCACAGCACCCAATCTATTTCAAACTCTGAACGCGGAAAAATTTGTCGTCCCGAGCTACTCGCTCTCTCTCTCTCTCTCTCTCTCTCTCTCTCTCTCTCTCTATCTCTCCCTCTCTCTCTCTTTCTCTCTCTCTCTCTCTCTCTCTCTCTCTTTACGTTCACTTCAGCAAAACATTGCACGGTACAACTCTAATGCCACTACCAACATAAGGCTAACATAAGGTATACGACTATCAGGAAAATTCTATTCCGCACCGGCGATGACGTTAATTAATTTTGATATACGCTCCCTCGCGTCGCGTGATCGTAAATCGCCCGTAAATCAAATGCTTGCTTACTCATTTGCCCCTTACTTATTGTCAAACGAGTAAATCAGATTCGTTTCGGTAGATTGTTACATGCATAATATTTCGATTGAAATTCAATTTTTGATTTTGAAACAAATAGAAATTTTACTTATCACGTTCGTCGTTATTTTAGATTCGTCAATTTCCCTTTAATTTTATTTTATAATTCGTTAACAACAACAGTAATGTACGTACGTACGTACGTACGAATTCAGAATCATTTTCTATTTTGAATTTTTATTAGATAAGTAAATAATTATACGTACGATGACAATGAATAGGATATCTTTAAGAAACGAGGTGTAAAAGTCGCAAACGGGAGCTAAATTTGTACGATTTAAAAATCGAAAAATCGAATGGATAAGGAAGATTTAGAAACGTACGCTTTTCTCTTCTATTAAAGATGCGCGCTCGCGTTCTCAAGCTCAAGCTCGCGCTAGCTCGTTCTTGTAAGGAAGCGAAACCTGCTTCGCACAGGGCAAGAGTAACTTCCACGGGAGTAGCCAGTAAATCGTACTATCTGCGAGCATAAATTCCTGCCGTTGGCTATCTAAAAATCGTATTAAGCGTACTTTAGCGATTCCACGAGGTGGTTAGAAGCGCGGACACGGCATTGCCAAGCTTTTAAAGAGAGAGAGAGAGAGAGAGAAAGAGAGAGAGAGAGAGAGAGAGAGGAGGGGGAGAGAGAAAGAAAGAGAAAGAGAGAGAGAGAGAGAGAAGGTAATAAGGTACGAGTGGGGAAGGGAGGGGTATGGGTTTAAGAGTTAACGACATTTGCAATAAAACAAAGAAAAAAACTTAGTGGATTGATAAAGAAACAAAGGACGATGACGAAAGGGTGAAAACGTGAGTGAGTGAGTGAGAGAGAGAGGGAGAGAGAGAAAGAGAGAGAGAAAAAGAGAAAGAGAGAGAGAGAGAGAGATTGAGAATGAGACTGAGACTGACGTCTGTAAACGTAAAACGTGGAACGAATTTCGTATTTCTTCATAATAATATCTAGTAATAATAATAATAATAATAATAATAATAATAATAATAATAATAATAATAATAATAATAATATTAATAATAATAATAATGATAATAATAATAATAATAATGATAATAATAATAATAATAATGATAATAATAATAATAATAATGATAATGATAATGATGATAATGATGATGATAATGTTAATAATCAATGTTAATGATCATTGTGGAAAATAGTAAAGTTATAAGTGAGCATGTCTGATCGACTAAATTACGTAGAATTTGCAAGAGTTTTTCAGTTCAGTTAAAACAGGGCCGAATTATAATCGTCGTCGTTAAGTCTGCGGACTACGCCTTTTATCGATAAGAAAGAAAAAGCAAAAGAGAGAAAGAGAGAGAGAGAAAGAGAGAGTGGCTGTCATTGGTCGAGACAAGTCGGCGAAGAAGCCCCTTCTCGGTCGAGGTGCCGGTAATTAAAGATATTATCAACGGTGCGTGTCGCCCCGTTGCACGTGAGAGGCGACCGCGAGGCAGGTAGTACCTACAACCTACAACCTACAACGCATATCTATGTGTACACGTAGGTGTATATACATGCATGCATACGTACGTACATACATAGATATATACATATATACATACTTATGTACGTAAGTAAATCTCACAGAGAGTTTGTACGGGTACATACATGCGTACCTACATATACATACATATATATATATACATATATATATATATATATATGTAAGTATTTATGTATATATGTACGTATGTATGTATGTGTGTAAACGTATCTATACATTCTATAACCGTACGTACCCGTAAGTAAGTACGTACCACGAGAGCGCTTGGTACGTGCTACCTGACCGTAGAAAACTATAACGAGTACATCGCCGTCTCCGCGTTTCGTTACGAAATCGGTGGTAAGGTGATCATGTAAGAAAGAAAAAAAGAGAGAGAAAGAGAAAGAGAAAGAGAGATAAGGAAAGAGTTAGAAAGTTTAACGGAGACGAACAAAAAAGTCGAAGATTAACACGAACCGATTTGAAAAAAAGAAAAAAGAAAAAAGAAAAAAGAGGGAAAAAAAACGAACCTACAATTACGATTGTGAGTTAATCAATTTCTATAATCCTTAATTTAATTTGTCGTTACTTCCAAATCGTACGTGATCGAAGGATTCAATCTTTATGTCGTAAACGATTAAAGAAAAAAGAAAAAAGAAAAGAAGAAAAGAGGGCAACAAAAAATTACCATCAGTTCGGATCGAAGGTATATCGTAAGTCCTTGAAAACAAAAAATTAAAAAGTACACGCCGACGTACGTACGTCGTCAATAGTATGATAACGATCGAAGATCATCATTGGGCACTCTTTTGACTTAACAACGAGACAGATAGACAGACAGACAGACAAAGAGAGAGAAAGAGAGAGAGAGAGAGAGAGAGAAAGAGAGAGAGAGAAAGAGAGAGAGAGAGGGAGATAGAATAAAAAATAAAGAGAGAGAGAGAGAGAGAGAGAGGAAGATAAAGAAAGATAAAGAAAGAGAAGTCGGCATTAGCGGCGGCTTCTTTTCGTCGTAACATCGACGTTCGCACGTCAATCACGTCGAAAATCGCAGCACGAGCCGCTTATACTACATATGTAGGTACATGCGAGAGAAGTGCCAGGGGTATTGAGCCATCAGCGCAGATCCGGGAATTGTGCAGGGCGGTCCATAAAACGTGGCCCCGTACCGCGTTAGGCCTCCGTCAGGGTAATTTACAACGCTGGACATCGCTGCCGTTTTATTACCAGGTTGTTTATTTTACGGTTGGTACGCCTTTGCTTCTCTCTCTCTCTCTCTCTTTCTCTCTCACTTCTTCTTTCGCATTGCTTCTGCATCTGTTTCTTTCTCCTTTTCAGAGGATGCTGCACGTGTTCCTCTCTCTCTCTCTCTCTTTCTATCTCTCTCTCTCCTTCTCTCTCTCCGTCTGTCGTTTACTCTCTCGTTCACTACTTATCTCTCTCTTTCTCTGTCTCTCTTTCTCTTGCACTGACTCACGTCTGCTAGATGCACCTACCGGAACAGAGCAAGAAGAAGACGATGGTCCCTTGGCTTCGCTCGCAATGACCCGTAGCAGCCTTAGCGCAGGCTCCTCCCCACCGTTCGAATATCCCCACGATCGAATATTGGATGTTTTCTCATCCGAGCCACGTATCCTTCCTATGCTTCCTTACTTACTCATACTCTCTTTCTTTCTTCTTCTCTCTCTCTCTCTCTCTCTCTCTCTCTCTCTCTCTCTGTCTCTGTCTCTCTCTCTCTGTCTCTGTCTCTCTCTCTCTCTCTCTTTCTATTTCCCTTGCTCTTTTTCTCTTTTCTTCTCTTCCTCTTTCTCTTTCTTACTGCTTTAAGGCTACGTTACACCATCCTCGCAAATTACTCGCGCACGCGTGGGGTAAGATTAGTTCGAAGCTTCTTCACGTGTTTCTAAAAGGAATAAGTGACTTTAGGAGTCAGCCTATGGTATATATCAAACTATATTATGTCAACGTCCGTCTTAACGTATAAGAAACGTTCGATCGAAGAATTTCATCGTTTAAAAGCCTCAGAGTCAAACGCACGGCGTAAATATCAGGATAATCTCTAATTAAAAGTTACACGCTCGTATTCTAGAACGTAATTTGCGAACGTGTACCCAACCAAGAGATAAGAGTAAAAGGGAGTAATGAAACGAAGAAAGACTATTCAATGTATTAGTGTATTCGAGAGACATAAAGATTGAAAAAAATAAAGAGAATAATCTTCCGCGCTTATGTTATTTTCATATTAAAATACGAAAGACGTCCATTGATAAGTAATAATTAATATTGAATGGGATTTTTTCTGTACGGTGATAAATTAAATGTACCAATGATAAAAATTTATTACACTGAATGTATTTTGAAAAGAAACAAAAGGAAAAATATATACAACATATGTATATATATATATATATACATAGGTAGCGTCACCTAGTGACATGTATAAATTGAAAAAAAAATATCGAGAAAAAATCTAGCAGTCCTGTTAACAGTTAAAAGACTAGAAATACTTATTCTACACACACACACACATACACTCTCTCTCTCTTTCTCTCTCTCTCTCTCTCTCTCTCTTTCTCTTTCTCTTTCTCAAAGAGAATTAATGAAAGCTCTGTTCATTCTGGAATCGATCCGATCGTTGAAATAAAATAAATGATGCCTCTTGCCTACCGTAGAATCGTTAAATAACTCGTGGTAGTCTCGAGCAAGGAGTAATTAATATCGAAAGTTTACACTCTATCATCCGAAGGATGCACAATGAGCGATGAGCTATGAACGGCCTTTGTACGATGTACCTTATGCCGCTCAGCTTAGATCCTTTCGTTTGTCGTCCTGTAAAATTCATCGTTATTTGCTTTCACCGGGGACTCGAGTAGCTCTCGCTGTACCTTCCAGGTAGAAAACGAGATAGCAAACACTTCGTTTTATTTGTAATGCCAGGAGATTCATAACACACGTAACATAATCTCATCGATATCCTATCTATGCCTCATTTTAACTATAAGTGTACCAATGACATATATATATGTATATAAAATTTGAATATGTTCAATATAACTACGGGAATATCACAATTAACAGTCAATATGCTAATATTTGAACAAATAGAGACAGGACAATGACCGAATTGATAGGAAACACTGTTACGTACAATAATGTATTAAGTTCTATTCAACATAATAATTACAATGGATTTATCATCTAATTATTTCGATTTATTAATATTAACAATCACTAATTGTAACGAATGATCTTTCCTTCCGACCATTGATGATGGTACTTATGAAAAAGGGAAGAACAAAATAAAGAAAAAAAGGGAAAAGAAAAAAGACAGAAAGAAAAATGAATAATAAAAATCATTTCCATCTCGTAAAAAGGATAACGAATTTTCCGTAAATCTAGAAATAACGTTTTATAGTCTAATTAAAATGTCCGATGCTACTGTACGATAAATGAATTATCGTAAATAAATTCTTAAGTATGATAATTATGATGATAATAGGAATAATAATAATAATAATAATAATAATAATAATAATAATAATAATAATAATAATAATAATAATGATAATAATAATGATAATGATAATGATAATGATAATAATAATAATAACAACAGCAACAAACGTACATTCTCTTCCGCGTTAGTATTTTCTCTGTTGGTTTACTTGGTAAGTGCATTGATCGGAGGGGGTAGGGGAGAGAAGGGTCACTTAGAGAGATAGGTAGAGCTCTAGCTACCAGGTTTCCGACTCGGTCACGAGTCCCAAGGAGCCGAGGCCGAAACTACAAACAGAGAAGAACGAGGAGTACGAAGAAGAGAAGGACTAGAAGAGTTAAGAGTATGGAACGTATTGTAACAGGGAGCAGAATAGAAAATAGAAAATAACAACGACAAGCGACACAGCGACACAGCGATGGCAGCAGCAGTAACAGCAACGGCAGCACCAAAGGGAAAGAGGAGGGAGGGAGGGAGGGGGAAGAAAAGTGGAGACTCTCTCTTTCTCTCGATCCATAGAGACACACGTTGAGGTCCGAGTTACCTACTATCACCGCGCATAGGCGCGGTGGGTGTCTGTCGGTGCCACCGGGGCGTGTGAACGCTGTGACATATGCGCCGTGTCGCTTTCTTTAATCGCCTCTGGCAGCGCACGCGCGTGTTATCCATTCGCAGTGACGCGGTTTAGATCAACGTAAAGAATTCGCCGAACGTAAAATCACCACCACCACCACGTGCCTAGATCCATTCCCTTGGGCTCGTGCTTCACGCCGTATTACACACGGTACGATTGATTATCGTATTAAATTAAATTAAATTAAATAATTCAAAATCAAATAAAAACGTTTTCCATACGTCGTCGACATGTTTTCTTTCATCGACACGTTTCCTTCGTATCGTATCAAAACACAGATCAGACATATATTTTTCAAAGAAACGAATAGTTATCTTAATGCTATGTAGCGTATTCTTTAATCGATATCGTATCTTTTTAAATGTCACTCAAACTTAATCGATTCGATTTCCTTAAAATATACACTAAGGTTCCTTTTTTTCTTTTTCTTTTTTTCTAACGAAACCAGTTTTCAAATTACCAACTTAACTACGTCGTATATCCTGGAAATTAAAATCTATGGTTTGATTTAATTATATCAAAATTTAATTCTAAACTTAATCATGTATTTAACAATAATACTCTCGATTCAATTCATATAACGAGTGCGAATGAAAACGAGAAACCATATTATCAATATGCTTCCTATATATATATATATATATATATATATATATATATATATATATATATATTCGCCTGTATAATCAATAAACGAAAATTCGCAGATAGCCGTGAAAACTTATCGATTTTACGATCTATAATATAAACCGATGCCGATCAATTCGTTGTTGTGTGCTCTCCGCTTGTCAAAGTAAAAAGGCTCAATTCTCAAACACGGGTAATAGCCAACGCATTATGTCAACCGATCCTGGACAACCGTTTATTACGGACTGCACCGCGATAAAAAACGCATTTTGCATAATGCAAGATAATCAAGCGAGACGGGTTTGGGACAGGTGTGCCGTGCCGAGCGCTCGTGAAACGGTGCTACGGTAAAGGGAGGGAGGGAGGGAGGTAGGTTGATGACTGGGAGGGGGGTGATCAGAAGGGAAAGCTTCTCCGAGGGCGCTACCATCATCCTTCCTTACAAAGTCGACGTGTAAATTAATAATCTATTAGGGCGTTCTTCCCTCTCTCTCTCTCACTCTCTCCTCTTTCTCTCTCTCTCTCTCTCTCTTTCTCTTTCGGTCTCTTTTTCTTTGCGTTATTCTTCTGATGCCGCTTCCACGGGCCGACGAACGAAAGCCGCCTCTGGCGACGTTTTAACCGGCACGAATGCGCGAAGTTATTAGTACGCTCGGCGTACTCGTCGTCTTTTATGAAGGGGGAGTAAGGGGGTCTGAGGTCTGAGAGAAAAAGAGAGAGAGAGAGAGAGAGAGAAAGGGGGAAAGATGGGAGGCGAAAAAAAAAGATACCGCAAGGTGAAAAGAAATTCGTACGGAAGTGTTTGAAATTTTGTTTCCTTTGCCCTTTGTCCCTTTTAAAGAGGATTTTCTATTCGGATAAAATTTATCTTCTTTTTTTTTATTGTACTCGTTCAACGTATATGTACGAATATATTTAGAAATACAGATATATATATATATATATATATATATATATATGAGTAATACGATATTTGTTGTAACGTCTTAACTATATTTTATATATATATATATATACTTGGGTATATTAGGAGGTGTTCAAAGATTTGTATAACACAGGAATACGAATATAAATCTGATAAGGTAAGATCTATGTATAATTTATAAGATAAGAGATACATTGTATCTTATCTATTATCTACAATATGTAGATAGATTTTAACATATAACTATATAACTATAAATTCATTATATATATATATATATATATCGACTAATAAAAATATTTTACTACAAAACTAATGCAATTTATACGTAATGTCATGGTTCTTATTATAATCGCAGGAAAGCGGCCGATCGTTCTCCTTAATGATTCTTCTGTCAGATCGATACATATTCACGATAGATATTACTCGATCGATCGATCAAGAGAGAGAAAAGATAAAAAGAGAATAGAAAGAGAGAGAGAGAGAGAGAGAGAGAGAGAGAGAAAGACACGGGGCGAATTACTCGCGACGCTGTCTGCATCGATCGTTCCCTTCTTGATTTACATCTTCCACCTTGACGAAGGATTAAGCGATCGTTTCGTACCTTCTATCTTATAGTCACGAGTATGGTTTCTCTCGCGAGTATCGTTTTACTTTGCGATAAATACATACATACATGCATAGGTTACTATCTACTAGTAGGCCGATTAACGCCAACTTTGAGAAACGAAGATTTCAAATTGCGATCGAAATATCGAGGGACATCGGACGATCTCGATTACGTAAGGCGATGATCGGTGTCTAATGGATCTTCGACGATTCGTGATTTACACATACACTTCTATTCCTATTCTGTCTATGTATATTCGAAGATATCTATATGTATCTATGTATGTATGTATATACGTACGAGAATCGCGATAATCGACCGGCAACGATCGACTTTCGGAATTTATCGGAAAGTCAATCGTGAACCTATCTTGCGGCACGGCTGAAACGATTTGCTTCGAGGGCAACACGGAACGAATCCGATCGATCGATCGGATCGTTCTTCTAATCGACGAGTCAAATGAACTAAGATACGTACGTACGTACGTATGTACTTACTTGCTTACTTATTTACTTACTTACTTACATTCGATTCTTAATGAGCCTCCAATAAAATGTCGCCAATGCCGGTGAAAGCAGATACCTAATGAAATTCTTATTACGACATTTCGCGTATACCAACCTAACTATATCTATTTACTTATTCTACGAATGTATCCGTTCTTCTATATGCGTTTCATCATACTATGTACTGTTCAATGCTCGCGATACGTCGTAGATTAATTTTAAAACCCACGTCCTCACGCGTGATTTGATCTTTTCGATTACAAAAAAAAGAAAAAAAAAGAAGGAAAACAACTTCTTTATTCCTTTTTCCTATGTCCATTCAATAAGAAAAAAAGAAGATATATAAATCTCTACTACCGGATAAATTTATTTATCCGTATGAACGAACAGATACTGGATACTACTAACTCGTCTCTTGCATCGAGTCAGGTTCGATTATAACCTCAGTTTATAACAGATTATCGCGTATAATAATTCTAATTCTCACGCAAGAAACGAGTGATTGTCTTTCCCTCTCTCTCTCTCTCCCTCTCTCTCTCTCTCTCTCCCTCTCTCTCTCTCTCTCTCTCTCTATCGCTCTCTCTCTCTCTCTCTCTCTATCGCTCGCTCATTCGTTCAATCGATTATATTATATCTGTCTTTTAAAGTGTTCTTAGGAAGTGAAACAAACGGAAGAAAAAAAAAAGTAGTAGAAAAAGAAAAAGAAAAAGAAAAAAGAAAAAAAAAGGAAAGGGAAAAAAGGAGAGAAAAAAGACCATAAAAGATACATTTATCACGCGCCAAGGAAAGGAGTTATGCGAACGTATTATGTAGCTATAGACGAAGTATGCGATAATATCATAGCGAGTAGCAATGTAAGCGATTTAATGTCACGTAGATATACGAACGCTTGGAAAAATAGAAGAAAAAAAGAGGTGGGAGTATAAGTAAGGGGTGCGAGGGGGTTAGAGAGGGTGATGCAGGGGAAGCTGCGGTAGTTTTGATCCAGCAACATTTTTAATTTCCATTGCTCGAGAGAGGAACAGGTCCTGTGCTGGAACTTTATCTATGCGATTTCTCTAATACCATGTAAATATAACGCTTAATAGCACTGGTAAAGGCCACGACACTATTGGCCGCCGCCTTAATTGCCACGGTTATACTAATCCCAAAGGACTCAATTAATAAATAACGAGAAATATCTTTGTCGGCGTCGATAAACGCTCAGACCGATCGATTCGCAGAGATGGTACGATAACGTTAGGTCCGGTGGGTGTCAACCTTTTTTCCTGATCGTTTTCTCGCCGCTACGACGCCGCCTTTCCGCGATATAAATATATTTATATGCATATATGTACCTATGTATATATATATGCATATATATATATATATATATGTATATATATATGTATATATATATGTATATATATATATATATATGTATATGTATGTAATACCAGTCGATCGAACGAGACGCGTAAATCGAACGAATCGATCGATGGAATCGATTGGATGATCTAAGGTACGTGTTCGATTCGATTAATGCAGATTATTATTTCATTATTATCACAAGGAAGTAATCTCATAATTTACAAGCTTTCGATTAATTTTCTTTTCCTTTATTTTCTTTTCTTTTCTTTTTTTTTATCTTTTTGTTCATTTTAAAGATACAATTTTTTGAATAAATATTCAATTTAGAAAATTTCGAACATTTCAAATTATTTGTAGTAAATAATTAAAAAAAAAAAAAAAAAGAAAAAAAAGAGAGAAAATAAAAATCATAACCTTTAAGAAATATTAAGGACCGATGAAAAATTCGAATTTCTTG